>NW_019247462.1:30091-99326 GCF_002742605.1 Olea europaea var. sylvestris | reverse complement strand
CTAATTCTATTGGAATCGAGCCAATGAAAAGTTGTTTTGATTTTATGATAACTTCGGGTTTGTTCGTTTTAGGAGAATTGCTAGTGTTATTCGATTAGAATCGAGCAAACGAAAAGTGCTTTTCGATTTCATGATAACATCAGCTTTGTTCGTCTTTGGCAAATTGATAGTCTAATTCGATTGGAATCGAGCCAATGAAAAGTGCTTTTTGATTTCATGATAACATCGGGTTTGTTCATTTTTGGCGAATTACTAGCCTAATTCGATTGGAATTGAGCCAACGAATAGTGGTTTTTGATTTCGTGATAACTTCAGTTTTGATCAGTTTCTGCGAATTGGCAGTCTAATTCGATTGGAATGGAGCCAATGAAAAGTGTGTTTTTGGTTTCATGAAAACTTCTGATTTGTTCATTTTCGGCGAATTGCTAGTCTAATTCGATTGGAATCGAGCCAATGAAAAGTGGTTTTTGATTTCATGATAACATCTGGTTTGTTCGCTTTCGGCTAATTGCTAGTGTAATTCGATTGGAATCGAGCCAATGAAAAGTGATTTTTGATTTCATGATAACTACGGGTTTGATCATTTTTGGAGAAATACTAATCGAATTCAAATGGAATCGAGCCAATGAAAAGTGGTTTTTGATTTCATGATAAATTCGGGTTTGATCATTTTCGGCGAATTGAGAGTCTAATTCGATTGGAATCGAGCCAATGGAAAGTGGTTTTTGATTTCATGATAACTTTGGGTTTGTTCGTTTTCGGCTAATTACTAGTCCAATTCGATTGGAATCGAGCCAATGAAAAGTGGTTTTTGATTTCATGATAACTTCGGGTTTGATCATTTTCGGCTAATTGCTAGTCTAATTCGATTGGAATTGAGCCAATGAAAAGTGGCTTTCGATTTCATGATAACTTCGAGTTTGATCGTTTTCGACAAATTGCTAGTCCAATTCGACTAGAATCGAGCCAATGAAAAGTGGTTTTTGATTTCATGAAAACTTCGGGTTTGATCATTTTCGGTGAATTGCTAGTCTAATTCGATTGGAATCGAGCCAATGAAAAGTTGTTTTGATTTCATGATAACTTCAAGTTTGATCATTTTCGGCGAATTACCAGTCTAATTAGATTGGAATCGAGCCAATGAAAAGTGGTTTTTGATTTCATGATAACTTCGGGTTTGTTCCTTTTTCGGCTAATTGCTAGTCTAGTTCGACTGGAATCGAGCCAATAAAAAGAGGTTTTTGATTTCATGATAACTTCGGGTTTGATCATTTTTGGCGAATTGCCAGTCTAATTCGATTGGAATCGAGCGAATGAAAAGTGGTTTTTGATTTCATGATAACTTCGAGTTTGTTCGTTTTCGGCTAATTGCTAGTCTAATTCGATTGGAATCGGGCCAATGAAAAGTGATTTTTGATTTCATGATAACTTCGGGTTTGATCATTTTCGGTAAATTGCTAGTCTAATTTGATTGGAGTCGAGCCAATGAAAAGTGGCTTTTGATTTCATGATAACTTGGGGTTTGATCGTTTTCGAAAAATTACTGGTCTAATTCGGTTGGAATCGAGCCAATGTAAAGTGGTTTTCAATTTCATGATAACTTCGGGTTTGATCATTTTCGAAAAATTGCTAGTCCAATTCGATTGGAATCACGCAAATGAAAAGTGGTTTTTGATTTCATGATAACTTCGGGTTTGTTCGTTTTTGGAGAAATGCTAGTCTAATTCGATTGGAATCGAGCCAATGAAAAGTGGTTTTTGATTTCTTGATAAGTTCGTGTTTGTTCTTTTTGGCGAATTACTAGTCTAATTCGATTGGAATCGAGCCAATGAAAAGAGGTTTTTGATTTCTTGAAAACTTCGGGTTGGATAATTTTCGGTGAATTGCTAGTCTAATTCGATTGGAATCGAGTCATTGAAAAGTGGTTTTTGATTTCGTTAAAACTTCGGGTTTGATCATTTTCAGTGAATTGCCAGTCTAATTCGATTGGAAACGAGCCAATGAAATGTTGTTTTGATTTCATGATAACTTCGGGTTTGATCATTTTCGGCAAATTGCTAGTCCAATTCGATTGGAATTGAGCTAATGAAAAGTGGTTTTGGATTCCATGATAACTTCAGGTTTGTTCATTTTTAGAGAAATACTAGTCTAATTCGAATGGAATCGAGCCAATGAAAAGTGGTTTTTGATTTCATGATAACTTCGGGTTTGATCATTTTCGACGAATTGCCAGTCTAATTCAATTGGAATCGAGCCAATGAAAAGTGGTGTTTGATTTCATGATAACTTCGGGTTTGTTCGTTTTCGGCTAATTGCTAGTCTAATTCGATTGGAATCGAGCCAATGAAAAGTGGTTTTTGATTTCATGATAACTTTGGGTTTCATCATTTTCGAAAAATTACAGGTCTAATTCGGTTGGAATCAAATCAATGTAAAGTGGTTTTCAATTTCTTCATAACTTCGGGTTTGATCATTTTCGGCAAATTGCTTGTCCAATTCGATTGGAATCGAGCCAATGAAAAGTGGTTTTTGATTTCATGATAACTTCGTGTATGATCATTTTCGGCCAATTGCTAGTCCAATTCGATTGGAATCGAGCCAATGAAAAGTGATTTTTGATTTCATGATAACTTCGGGTTTGTTCGTTTTTGGAGAAATGCTAGTCTAATTCGATTGGAATCGAGCCAACGAAAAGTGGTTTTTGATTTTGTGATAACTTTGGGTTTGTTCTTTTTGGCGAATTACTAGTCTAATTCGATTGGAATCGAGCCAAAGAAAAGTAGTTTTTGATTTCATGAAAACTTCGGGTTTGATCATTTTCGGTGAATTGCTAGTCTAATTCTATTGGAATCGAGCCAATGAAAAGTTGTTTTGATTTTATGATAACTTCGGGTTTGTTCGTTTTAGGAGAATTGCTACTATTATTCGATTAGAATCGAGCAAACGAAAAGTGCTTTTCGATTTCATGATAACATCAGCTTTGTTCGTCTTTGGCAAATTGATAGTCTAATTCGATTGGAATCGAGCCAATGAAAAGTGCTTTTTGATTTCTTGATCACATCGGGTTTGTTCATTTTTGGCGAATTACTAGCCTAATTCGATTGGAATCGAGCCAACGAATAGTGGTTTTTGTTTTCGTGATAACTTCAGTTTTGATCAGTTTCTGCGAATTGGCAGTCTAATTCGATTGGAATGGAGCCAATGAAAAGTGTGTTTTTCGTTTCATGAAAACTTCTGATTTGTTCGTTTTCGGCTAATTGCTAGTCTAATTTGATTGGAATCGAGCCAATGAAAAGTGGTTTTTGATTTCATGATAACTTCGGGTTTGATCATTTTAGGCGAATTGCTAGTCTAATTCGATTGGAATCGAGCTAATGAAAAGTGGTTTTTGATTTCACGAAAACTTCAGGTTTGTTCATTTTTGGGGAAATACTAGTCTAATTCGAATGGAATCGAGCCAATGAAAAGTGGTTTTTGATTTCATGATAAATTCGGGTTTGATCATTTTCGGCGAATTGCCAGTCAAATTCGATTGGAATCGAGCCAATGAAAAGTGGTTTTTATTTCATGATAACTTCGGGTTTGTTCGTTTTCGGCTAATTGCTAGTCTAATTCGATTGGAATCGAGCCAATGAAAAGTGGTTTTTATTTCATGATAACTTCGGGTTTGTTCGTTTTCGGCTAATTGCTAGTCTAATTCGATTGGAATCGAGCCAATGAAAAGTGATTTTTGATTTCATGATAACTTCGGGTTTGATCATTTTCCGCAAATTGCTAGTCTAATTCGATTGGAATGGAGCCAATGAAAAGTGGTTTTCGATTTCATGATAACTTCGGGTTTGATCGTTTTAGAAAAATTACTGGTCTAATTTAGTTGGAATCAAGCCAATGTAAAGTGGTTTTCAATTTCATGTTAACTTCGGGTTTGATCATTTTTGGCAAATTGCTAGTCCAATTCGATTGGAATCAAGCCAATGAAAAGTGGTTTTTGATTTCATGATAACTTCGGGTTTGTTCTTTTTGGCAAATTACTAGTCTAATTCGATTGGAAACGAGCCAATGAAAAGGGGTTTTCGATTTCATGATAACGAGCCAATGAAAAGGGGTTTTCGATTTCATGATAACGAGCCAATGAAAAGGGGTTTTCGATTTCATGATAACTTCGGGTTTGTTCTTTTTGGCAAATTACTAGTCTAATTCGATTGGAATCGAGCCAATGAAAAGTGGTTTTTGATTTCATGTAACTTCGGGTCTGTTCGTTTTCGGCTAATTGTTAGTCTAATTCGATTGGAATCGAGCCGATGAAAAGTGATTTTTGATTTCATGATAACTTCGGGTTTGATCATTTTCGACAAATTGCTAGTCTAATTCGATTGGAATCGAGCCAATGAAAAGTGGTTTTTGATTTCATGATAACTTAGGGTTTGATCGTTTTCGAAAAATTACTGGTCTAATTCAGTTGGAATCAAGCCATTGTAAAGTGGTTTTCAATTTCATGATAACTTCGGGTTTGATCATTTTTGACAAATTGCTAGTCCAATTCGATTGGAATCGAGCCAATGAAAAGTGGTTTTTGATTTCAAGATAACTTCGGGTTTGTTCGTTTTTGGAGAAATGCTAGTCTAATTCGATTGGAATCGAGCCTATGAAAAGTTGTTTTGATTTTATGATAACTTCGGGTTTGTTCGTTTTTTGAGAATTGCTAGTCCTATTCAATTAGAATCGAGCCAACGAAAAGTGCTTTTCGATTTCATGATAACATCAGGTTTGTTCGTCTTTGGCAAATTGATAGTCTAATTCGATTGGAATCGAGCCAATGAAAAGTGCTTTTTGATTTCATGATAACATCGGGTTTGTTCATTTTTGGCGAATTACTAGCCTAATTCGATTGGAATCGAGCCAACGATTAGTGGTTTTTGATTTCATGATAACTTCAGTTTTGATCAATTTCTACGAATTGCCAGTCTAATTCGATTGGAATGGAGACAATGAAAAGTGATTTTTGATTTCATGAAAACTTCGGATTTGTTCGTTTTCGGCTAATTGCTAGTCTAATTTGATTGGAATCGAGCCAATGAAAGTGGTTTTTGATTTCATGATAACTTCGGGTTTGATCATTTTCGACGAATTGCCAGTCTAATTCGGTAGGAATGGAGCCAATGAAAAGTGGCTTTCGATTTCATGATAACTTCGAGTTTGATCGTTTTCGAAAAATTACTGGTCTAATTCGGTTGGAATCGAGCCAATGAAAAGTGGTTTTCAATTTCATGATAACTTCGGCTTTGATCATTTTCGACAAATTGCTAGTCCAATTCGATCGGAATCAAGCCAATGAAAAGTAGTTTTTGATTTCACGATAACTTTCGATTTTTTCCTTTTTGGAGAAATGCTAGTCTAATTCGATGGAATCGAGCCAATGAAAAGTGATTTTTGATTACATGATAACTTCGGTTTGATCGTGTTTGACAAATTGCTAGTCTAATATGATTGGAATCGAGTCAATGAAAAGTGGTTTCTGATTTCATGAAAACTTCGGGTTTGATCATTTTTCGGTGAATTGCTAGTCTAATTCGATTGGAATTCAGCCAATGAAAAGTGGTTTTTGATTTCATGATAACTTCAGGTTTGTTCATTTTTGGAGAAATACTAGTCCAATTCAAATGGAATCGAGCCAATGAAAAGTGGTTTTTGATTTCATGATAACTTCGGGTTTGATCATTTTCGACGAATTGCAAGTCTATTTCGATTGGAATCGAGGCAATGAAAAGTGATTTTTGATTTCATGATAACTTCGTGTTTGTTCGTTTTCGGCTAATTGCTAGTCTAATTCGATTGGAATCGAGTCAATGAAAAGTGGTTTTCGATTTCATGATAACTTCGGGTTTGATCTTTTTGGCGAATTGCTAGTCTAATTCGAATGGAATCGAGCCAATGAAAAGGGGTTTTTGATTTCATGAAAACTTCGGGTTTGATCATTTTCGGTGAATTGCTAGTCTAATTCGATTGGAATCGAGCCAATGAAAAGTTATTTGGATTTCATGATAACTTCGGGTTTGTTCATTCTTAGAGAATCGCTAGTCTTATTCTATTAGAATCGAGCCAACGAAAAGTGGTTTTCGATTTCATGATAACATCGGGGTTTGTTCGTCTTTGGCAAATTGCTAGTGTAATTCGATTGGAATCGAGCCAATGAAAAGTGGTTTTTGATTTAATGATAACATCGGGTTTGTTCATTTTTGGCGAATTGCTAGCCTAATTCGATTGGAATCGAGCCAATGAATAGTGGTTTTTGATTTCATGATAACTTCAGTTTTGATCAATTTCGACGAATTGCCAGTCTAATTCGATTGGAATGGAGCCAATGAAAAGTGGTTTTTGATTTCATAATAACTTCGGATTTTTTCGTTTTCGGCTAATTGCTAGTCTAATTTGATTGGAATCGAGCCAATGAAAAGTGGTTTTTGAATTCATGATAACTTTGGGTTTGATCATTTTCAGCGAATAGCAAGTCTAATTCAATTGGAACCGAGCCAATGAAAAGTGGTTTTTGATTTCATGATAACTTCGGGTTTGTTCGTTTTCGGCTAATTGCTAGTGTAATTCGATTGGAATCGAGCCAATGAAAAGTTGTTTTTGATTTCATGATAACTTCGAGTTTGATCATTTTTGGCAAATTGCTAGTCTAATTCGATTGGAATCGAGCCAATTAAAAGTGGTTTTTGATTATGTGATAACTTCGGGTTTGATCTTTTAGGCGAATTGCTAGTCTAATTCGATTGGAATCGAGCCAATGAAAAGTTGTTTTGATTTCATGATAACATCGGGTTTGTTCATTTTTGGATAATTGCTAGTCTTATTCGATTTGAATCGAGCTAGCGAATAGTGGTTTTCGATTTCATGATAACATCGGGTTTGTTCACCTCTGGCAAATTGCTAGTCTAATTCGATTGGAATCGAGCCAATGAATAGTGGTTTTTGATTTCATGATAACTTTGATTTTGACCAATTTCGACGAATTGCCAGTCTAATTAGATTGGAATGGAGCCAATGAAAAGTGGTTTTTGATTTCATGATAACTTCAGATTTGTTCATTTTCGGCTAATTGCTAGTCTAATTTGATTGGTTTGATCGTTTTCGAAAAATTACTGGTCTAAATCGGTTGGAATCGAGCTAATGAAAAGTGGTTTTCAATTTCGTGATAACTTCGTGTTTGATCATTTTCTGCAAATTGCTAGTCCAATTCGATTGGAATCGAGCCAATGAAAAGTAGTTTTTGATTTCATGAGAACTTCGGGTTTTTTCCTTTTTGGATAAATGCTAGTCTAATTCGATTTGAATCGAGCCAATGAAAATTGATTTTTGATTACATGATAACTTCTGGTTAGTTCGTCTTTGACAAATTGCTAGTCTAATATGATTGGAATCGAGTCAATGAAAAGTGGTTTCTGATTTCATGAAAACTACGGGTTTGATCGTTTTCAGTGAATTGCTAGTCTAATTCGATTGGAATTGGCCCAATGAAAAGTGGTTTTTGATTTCATGGTAACTTCGGGTTTGATCATTTTCGACGAATTGCCAGTCTAATTCGATTGGAATCGAGCCAATGAAAAGTGATTTTTGATTTCACAATAACTTCAGGTTTGTTCGTTTTCGGCTAATTACTAGTCTAATTCGATTGGAATTCAGCCAATGAAAAGTGGTTTTTGATTTCATCATAACTTCAGGATTGTCCATTTTTGGAGAAATACTAGTCTAATTCGAATGGAATCGAGCCAATGAAAAGTGGTTTTTGATTTCATGATAACTTCGGGTTTGATCATTTTCGACGAATTGCTAGTCTAATTCGATTGGAATAGAGCCAATCAAAAGTTATTTCTGATTTCATGATAACTTCGGGTTTGTTCGTTTTCGGCTAATTGCTGGTCTAATTCGATCGGAATCGAGCAAATGAAAAGTGGTTTTTGATTTCATGATAACTTCGGGTTTGATCATTTTCGGCAAATTGCTAGTCTAATTCGATTGGAATTGAGCCACTGAAAAGTGGCTTTCGATTACATGATAACTTCGGGTTTGGTCGTTTTTGAAAAATTACCGGTCTAATTCGGTTGGAATCGAGCCAATGTAAAGTAGTTTTCAATTTCATGATAACTTCGGGTTTGATCATTTTCGGCAAATTGCTAGTCCAATTCGATTGGAATCGAGCCAATGAAAAGTTGTTTTTGATTTCATGATAGGTTCGGGTTTGTTCCTTTTTGGAGAAATGCTAGTCTAATTCGATTGGAATCGAGCCAATGAAAAGTGGCTTTTGATTACATGATAACTTCGGGTTTGTTCTTTTTCGTGAATTGCTAGTCTAACTCGATTGGAATCGAGCCAATGAAAAGTGGTGTTTGATTTCATGATAACTTCGGGTTTGTTCGTTTTCGGCTAATTGCTAGTCTAATTCGATTGGAATCGTGCCAATGAAAAGTGGTTTTTAATTTCATGAAAACTTCGGGTTTGATCATTTTCGGCAAATTGCTAGTCGAATTCGATTGGAATCGAGCCAATGAAAAGTGGTTTTTGATTTCACGATAACTTCGGGTTTTTTCCTTTTTGGGGAAATGCTTGTCTTATTCGATTAGAATCGAGCCAACGAAAAGTGGCTTTCGATTTCATGATAATGTCAGGTTTGTTCGTCTTTGGTAAATTGCTAGTCTAATTCGATTGGAATTGAGCCAATAAAAAGTGGTTTTTGATTTCATGATAACATTGGGTTTGTTCATTTTTGGAGAAATCCTAGTCTAATTCGATTGGAATTGAGCCAATGAAAAGTGATTTTTGATTACATGATAACGTCGGGTTTGTTCGTCTTTGACAAATTGCTAATCTAATATGATTGGAATCGAGTCAATGAAAAGTGGTTTCTGATTCCATGAAAACTTCGGGTTTGATCATTTTCGACGAATTGCCAGTCTAATTCGATTGGAATCGAGCCAATGAAAAGAAGGTTTTGATTACATGATAACTTCGGGTTTGATCATTTTCGACGAATTGCCAGTCTAATTCGATTGGAATCGAGCCAATGAAAAGTGATTTTTGATTACATGATAACGTCGGGTTTGTTCGTCTTTGACAAATTGCTAATCTAATATGATTGGAATCGAGTCAATGAAAAGTAGTTTTTGATTTCATGATAACTTCAAGTTTGTTCCTTTTTGGAGAAATGTTAGCCTAATTCGATTGGAATCGAGGCAATGAAAACTGGTTTTTGATTTCATGATAACTTTAGGTTAGTTCATTTTTGGAGAAATACTAGTCTAATTCGATTGGAATCGGGCCAATGAAAAGTGGTTTTTGATTTCATGATAACTTCGGCTTTGATCATTTTCGAGGAATTGCCAGTCTAATTCGATTGGAATTCGAGCCAATGAAAAGTGGGTTTCGATTTCATGATAACTTTAGGTTTGTTCATTTTCGGCTAATTGCTAGTCTAATTCGATTGGAATCGAGCCAATGAAAAGTGATTTTTGGTTTCATGATAAATTTAGGTTTGTTCGTTTTCGGCTAATCGTTAGTCTAATTTGATTGGAATCGAGCCAATGAAAAGTGGTTTTTGATTACATGATAACTTCGGGTTTGTTCGTCTTTGACAAACTGCTAGTCTAATACTATTGGAGTCGAGCCTATGAAAAGTGGTTTCTGATATCATGAAAACTTCTGGTTTGATCGTTTTCGGTGAATTGCTAGTCCAATTCGATTGGAATTGACCCAATGAAAAGTAGTTTTTGATATCATGATAACTTCGGGTCTGTTCATTTTTGGAGAAGTACTAGTCTAATTCGATTGGAATCGAGCCAATGAAAAGTGGGTTTCGATTTCATGATAAATTAGGTTTGTTCATTTTCGGCTAATTGCTAGTCTAATTCGATTGGAATCGAGCCAATGAAAAGTGGTTTTTGATTTCATGATAACTTCGTGTATGATCATTTTCGACAAATTGCTAGTCCAATTCGATTGGAATCGAGCCAATGAAAAGTTGTTTTTGATTTCATGATAACTTCGGGTGTGTTCTTTTTTGGAGAAATGCTAGTCCAATTCGATTGGAATCGAGCCGATGAAAAGTGGTTTTTGATTGCATTATAACTTTGGGTTTGTTCTTTTTCGTGAATTGCTAGTCTGATTCGATTGGAATCGAGCCAATGAAAAGTGGCTTTTGATTTCATGAAAACTTCGGGTTTGATCATTTTCGGTGAATTGCTAGTCTAATTCGATTGGAATCGATCCAATGAAAAGTTGTCTTGATTTCATGATAACTTCGGGTTTGATCATTTTCCGCAAATTGCTAGTCCAATTCGATTTGAATCGAGCAAATGAAAAGTGGTTTTTGATTTCATGATAACTTCGGGTTTGATCATTTTCGGCGAATTGCTTGTCTAATTCGATTGGAATCGAGACAATAAAAAGTGGCTTTCGATTTCATGATAACTTCGGGTTTGATCTTTTTCGAAAAATTGATAGTCTAATTCGGCTGGAATCGAGCCAATGAAAAGTGGTTTTTGATTTTATGATAACTTCAGGTTTGGTCATTTTCGAAAAATTACTAGTCTAATTCGGTTGGAATCGAGCCAATGAAAAGTGGTTTTTGATTTTATGATAACTTCAGGTTTGATCATTTTCGGCAAATTGCTAGTGCAATTCGATTGGAATCGAGCCAATGAAAAGTGGTTGTTGAATTCATGATAACTTCGGGTTTGATCGTTTTCGGTGAATTGCTAGTTTAATTAGATTGGAGTCGAGCCACTAAAAAGTGGCTTTCGATTTCATGATAAATTCGGGTTTGTTCATTTTTGGAGAAATGCGAATGGAATCGAGCCAATGAAAAGTGGTTTTTGATTTCATGATAACTTCGGGTTTGATCATTTTCGGCGAATTACTAGTCTAATTCGATTGGAATCGAGCCAATGAAAAGTGGTTTTTGATTTCATGATAACTTCGGGTTTGTTCATTTTCGGCTAATTGCTAGTCTAATTCGATTGGAATCGAGCTAATGAAAAGTGGTTTTTGATTTCATGATAACTTTGGGTTTGATCATTTTCAGCAAATTGCTAGTCTAATTCGATTGGAATCGAGCCAATGAAAAGTGGCTTTCGATTTCATGATGACTTCAGGTTTGATCATTTTCGAAAAATTACTGGTCTAATTCGGTTGGAATCTAACCAATGTAAAGTGGTTTTCAATTTCATGATAACTTCGGGTTCCAGCATTTTCGGCAAATTGGTAGTCCAATTCGATTGGAATCGAGCCAATGAAAAGAAGGTTTTGATTTAATGATAACTTTGGGTTTGTTCGTTTTCGGCTAATTGCTAGTCTTATTCGATTAGAATCGAGCCAGCGAATAGTGGTTTTCGATTTCATGATAACATCGGGTTTGTTCGCCTTTGGCAAATTGCTAGTCTAATTCGATTGGAATCCAGCCAATGAAAAGTGGTTTTTGATTTCTTGATAACATCAGGTTTTTTCATTTTTGGCGAATTACTAGCCTAATTCGATTGGAATCGAGCCAATGAATAGTGGTTTTTGATTTCGTGATAACTTCGATTTTGACCAATTTCGACGAATTGCCAGTCTAATTCGATTGGAATGGAGCCAATGAAAAGTGGTTTTTGATTTCATGATAACTTCGGATTTGTTCGTTTTCGGCTAATTGCTAGTCTAATTTGATTGGAATAGAGCCAATGGAAAGTGGTTTTTGATTTCATGATAACTTTGGGTTTGATCATTTTTGGCAAATTGCTAGTCCAATTCGATTGGAATCGAGCCAATGAAAAGTAGTTTTTGATTTCATGATAACTTCGGGTTTTTTCCTTTGCGGAGAAATGCAAGTCTAATTCGATTGGAATCGAGCCAATGAGAATTGATTTTTGATTACATGATAACTTCGGGTTTGTTCGTCATTGACAAATTGCTAGTCTAATATGATTGGAATCGAGTCAATGAGAAGTGGTTTCTGATTTCATGAAAACTTCGGGTTTGATCGTTTTCGGTGAATTGTTAGTCTAATTCAATTGGAATTCGCCCAATGAAAAGTGGTTTTTGATTTCATGGTAACTTCGGGTTTGATCATTTTTGGAGAAATACTAATCTAATTTGCATGGAATCGAGCCAATGAAAAGTGGTTTTTGATTTCATGATAACTTCGGGTTTAATCATTTTTGGCGAATTGAGAGTCTAATTCGATTGGAATCGAGCCAATGAAAAGTGGTTTTTGATTTCATGATAACTTTGGGTTTGTTCGTTTTCGGATAATTGCTAGTCTAATTCGATTGAAATCGAGCCAATGAAAAGTGGTTTTTGATTTCATCATACTTCGGGTTTGATCATTTTCGGCAAATTGCTAGTCTAATTCGATTGGAATTGAGCCACTGAAAAGTGGCTTTCGATTACATGATAACTTCGGGTTTGGTCGTTTTCGAAAAATTACCGGTCTAATTCGGTTGGAATCGAGCCAATGTAAAGTGGTTTTCAATTTCATGATAACTTCGGGTTTGATCATTTTCGGCAAATTGCTAGTCTAATTCGATTGGAATCGAGCCAATGAAAAGTTGTTTTTGATTTCATGATAGGTTCGGGTTTGTTCCTTTTTGGAGAAATGCTAGTCTAATTCGATTGGAATCGAGCCAATGAAAAGTTGTTTTTGATTTCATGATAGGTTCGGGTTTGTTCCTTTTTGGAGAAATGCTAGTCTAATTCGATTGGAATCGAGCCAATGAAAAGTTGTTTTTGATTTCATGATAGGTTCGGGTTTGTTCCTTTTTGGAGAAATGCTAGTCTAATTCGATTGGAATCGAGCCAATGAAAAGTTGTTTTTGATTTCATGATAGGTTCGGGTTTGTTCCTTTTTGGAGAAATGCTAGTCTAATTCGATTGGAATCGAGCCAATGAAAAGTTGTTTTTGATTTCATGATAGGTTCGGGTTTGTTCCTTTTTGGAGAAATGCTAGTCTAATTCGATTGGAATCGAGCCAATGAAAAGTTGTTTTTGATTTCATGATAGGTTCGGGTTTGTTCCTTTTTGGAGAAATGCTAGTCTAATTCGATTGGAATCGAGCCAATGAAAAGTGGTTTTTGATTTCACGATAACTTCGGGTTTTTTCCTTTTTGGGGAAATACTTGTCTAATTCGATTGGAATCGAGCCAATGAAAAGTGGTTTTAGATTTCTTGATAACTTCGGGTTTGTTCTTTTTGGCGAATTACTTGTCTAATTAGATTGGAATCGAGCCAATGAAAAGTGGTTTTTAATTTCATGAAAACTTCGGGTTTGATCATTTTCGGCAAATTGCTAGTCCAATTCGATTGGAATCGAGCCAATGAAAAGTGGTTTTTGATTTCACGATAACTTCGGGTTTTTTCCTTTTTGGGGAAATGCTTGTCTTATTCGAATAGAATCGAGCCAACGAAAAGTGGCTTTCGATTTCATGATAATGTCAGGTTTGTTCGTCTTTGGCAAATTGCTAGTCTAATTCGATTGGAATCGAGCCAATAAAAAGTGGTTTTTGATTTCATGATAACATTGGGTTTGTTCATTTTTGGCGAATTACTAGTCTAATTCGATTGGAATCGAGCCAATGAATAGTAGTTTTTGATTTCTTGAAAACTTCGATTTTGATCAATTTCGGCGAATTGCCATTCTAATTCGATTGGAATGGAGCCAATGAAAAGTGATTTTTGATTTCATGATAACTTCGGATTTGTTAATTTCGACTAATTGCTAGCTTAATTTGATTAGAATTGAGCCAATGAAAAGTGGTTTTTGATTTCATGATAACTTCGGGTTTGATCATTTTCGGCGAATTGCAAGTCTAATTCAATTGGAATCGAACCAATGAAAATTGGCTTTCGATTTCATGATAACTTCGGGTTTGATCATTTTCGAAAAATTACTGGTCTAATTCGGTTGGAATCGAGCCAATAAAAAGTGGTTTTTGATTTCATGATAACTTCGGGTTTTTTTCCTTTTTGGAGAAATCCTAGTCTAATTCGATTGGAATTGAGCCAATGAAAAGTGATTTTTGATTACATGATAACTTCGGGTTTGTTCGTCTTTGACAAATTGCTAATCTAATATGATTGGAATCGAGTCAATGAAAAGTGGTTTCTGATTCCATGAAAACTTCGGGTTTGATCGTTTTCGATGAATTGCTAGTCTAATTCGATTGGAATTGGCGCAATGAAAAGTGGTTTTTGATTTCATGAAAACTTCGGGTTTGATCATTTTCGACGAATTGCCAGTCTAATTCGATTGGAATCGAGCCAATGAAAAGTGGTTTTTGATTTCATGAAAACTTCGGGTTTGATCATTTTCGACGAATTGCCAGTCTAATTCGATTGGAATCGAGCCAATGAAAAGTGATTTTTGATTTCATGATAACTTCAAGTTTGTTCCTTTTTGGAGAAATGTTAGCCTAATTCGATTGGAATCGAGCCAATGAAAACTGGTTTTTGATTTCATGATAACTTTAGGTTAGTTCATTTTTGGAGAAATACTAGTCTAATTCGATTGGAATTGGGCCAATGAAAAGTGGTTTTTGATTTCATGATAACTTCGGCTTTGATCATTTTCGAGGAATTGCCAGTCTAATTCGATTGGAATTCGAGCCAATGAAAAGTGGGTTTCGATTTCATGATAACTTTAGGTTTGTTCATTTTCGGCTAATTGCTAGTCTAATTCGATTGGAATCGAGCCAATGAAAAGTGATTTTTGGTTCCATGATAACTTCAGGTTCGTTTGTTTTCGGCTAATTGTTAGTCTAATTTGATTGGAATCGAGCCAATGAAAAGTGGTTTTTGATTACATGATAACTTCGGGTTTGATCATTTTCGACGAATTACTAGTCTAATTCGATTGGAATCGAGCCAATGAAAAGTGGTTTTTGATTACATGATAACTTCGGGTTTGATCATTTTCGACGAATTGCTAGTCTAATTCGATTGGAATCGAGCCAATGAAAAGTGGGTTTTGATTACATGATAACTTCGGGTTTGATCATTTTCGACGAATTGCTAGTCTAATTCGATTGGAATCGAGCCAATGAAAAGTGGGTTTTGATTACATGATAACTTCGGGTTTGATCATTTTCGACGAATTGCTAGTCTAATTCGATTGGAATCGAGCCAATGAAAAGTGGTTTTTGATTTCATGATAACTTCGGGTTTGTTCATTTTCGGCTAATTGCTGGTCTAATTCGACTGGAATCGAGCTAATGAAAAGTGGTTTTTGATTTCATGATAACTTTGGGTTTGATCATTTTCAGCAAATTGCTAGTCTAATTCGATTGGAATCGAGGCAATGAAAAGTGGCTTTCGATTTCACGATAACTTCAGGTTTGATCATTTTCGAAAAATTACTGGTCTAATTCGGTTGGAATCTAACCAATGTAAATTGGTTTTCAATTTCATGATAACTTCGGGTTCCAGCATTTTCGACAAATTGGTAGTCCAATTCGATTGGAATCGAGCCAATGAAAAGAAAGTTTTGATTTCATGATAACTTCGAGTTTGTTCGTTTTCGGCTAATTGCTAGTCTTATTCGATTAGAATCGAGCCAGCGAATTGTGGTTTTCGATTTCATGATAACATCGGGTTTGTTCGCCTTTGGCAAATTGCTAGTCTAATTCGATTGGAATCGAGCCAATGAAAAGTGGTTTTTGATTTCTTGATAACATCAGGTTTGTTCATTTTTGGCGAATTACTAGCCTAATTCGATTGGAATCGAGCCAATGAATAGTGGTTTTTGATTTTATGATAACTTCGATTTTGACCAATTTCGACGAATTGCCAGTCTAATTCGATTGGAATGGAGCCAATGAAAAGTGGTTTTTGATTTCATGATAACTTCGAATTTGTTCGTTTTCGGCTAATTGCTAGTCTAATTTGATTGGAATAGAGCCAATGGAAAGTGGTTTTTTATTTCATGATAACTTTGGGTTTGATCATTTTCGGAGAAATGCTAGTCCAATTCGATTGGAATCGAGCCGATGAGAACTGATTTTTGATTACATGATAACTTCGGGTTTGTTCGTCATTGATAAATTGCTAGTCTAATATGATTGGAATCGAGTCAATGAAAAGTGGTTTCTGATTTCATGAAAACTTCGGGTTTGATCATTTTCGGTGAATTGTTAGTCTAATTCAATTGGAATTGGCCCAAAGAAAAGTGGTTTTTGATTTCATGGTAACTTCGGGTTTGATCATTTTTGGAGAAATACTAATCTAATTCGCATGGAATCGAGCTAATGAAAAGTGGTTTTTGATTTCATGATAACTTCGGGTTTAATCATTTTTGGCGAATTGAGAGTCTAATTCGATTGGAATCGAGCCAAAGAAAAGTGGTTTTTTATTTCATGATAACTTTGGGTTTGTTCGTTTTCGGATAATTGCTAGTCTAATTCGATTGAAATCGAGCCAATGAAAAGTGGATTTTGATTTCATCATACTTCCGGTTTGATCATTTTCGACAAATTGCTAGTCTAATTCGATTGGAATCGAGCCAATGAAAATTGGCTTTCGATTTCATGATAACTTCGGGTTTGATCGTTTTCGAAAAATGGCTGGTCTAATTCGGTTGGAATCAAGCCAAGGTAAAGTGGTTTTCAATTTCATGATAACTTCGGGTTTGATCATTTTCGGCAAATTGCTAGACCAATTCGATTAGAATCGAGCCAATGAAAAGTGGTTTTTGATTTCATGATAACTTCGGGTTTGATCATTTTCGACGAATTGAGAGTCTAATTCGATTGGAATCGAGCCAATGAAAAGTGGTTTTGATTTCATGATAACTTTGGGTTTGTTCGTTTTCGGCTAATTGCTAGTCAAATTCGATTGGAATCGAGCCAATGAAAAGTGGCTTTCGATTTCATTATAACTTCGGGTTTGATCATTTTCGGCAAATTGCTAGTCCAATTCGACTAGAATCGAGCCAATGAAAAGTGGGTTTTGATTTCATGAAAACTTCGGGTTTGATCATTTTCGGTGAATTGCTAGTCTAATTCGATTGGAATCGAGCCAATGAAAAGTTGTTTTGATGTCATGATAACTTCGATTTTGATCATTTTCGGCTAATTGCTAGTCTAATTTGATTGGAATCGAGCCAATGAAAAGTGGTTTTTGATTTCATGATAACTTCATGTATGATCATTTTCGGCAAATTGCTAGTCCAATTCGATTGGAATCGAGCCAATGAAAAGTTGTTTTTGATTTCATGATAACTTCGGGTTTGATCATTTTCGGCGAATTGCAAGTATAATTCGATTGGAATCGAGCCAATGAAAAGTGGTTGTTGAATTCATGATAACTTCGGGTTTGATCATTTTCGGTGAATTGCAAGTCTAATTCAATTCGAACCGAGCCAATGAAAAGTGGTTTTTGATTTCATCATAACTTCTGGTTTGTTCGTTTTCGGCTAATTGTTAGTCTAATTCGATTGGAATCGAGCCAATGAAAAGTTGTTTTTGATTTCAAGATAACTTCGGGTTTGATCATTTTCGGCAAATTGCTAGTCTAATACGATTGGAATCGAGCCAATGAAAAGTGGTTTTTGATTACGTGATAACTTCGGGTCTGATCTTTTAGGCGAATTGCTAGTCTAATTCGATTGGAATCGAGCCAATGAAAAGTGGTTTTTGGTTTCGTGAAAACTTCGGGTTTGATCATTTTCGGTGAATTGCTAGTCTAATTCGATTGGAATCGAGCCAATGAAAAGTTGTTTTGATTTCATGATAACTTCGGGTTTGTTCCTTTTTGGATAATTGCTAGTCTTATTCGATTAGAATCGAGCCAACGAAAAGTGGTTTTCGATTTCATGATAACGTCGGGTTTGTTCGTCTTTGGCAAATTGCTAGTCTAATTCGATTGGAATCGAGCCAATGAAAAGTGGTTTTTGAATTCATGATAACATCGGGTTTGTTCTTTTTTGGCGAATTACTAGCCTAATTCGATTGGAATCGAGCCAATGAATAGTGGTTTTTGATTTCATGATAACTTCGGTTTTGATCAATTTTGACGAATTGCCAGTCTAATTCGGTTGGAATGGAGCCAATGAAAAGTGATTTTTGATTTCATGATAACTTCGGATTTGTTCGTTTTCGGCTAATTGCTAGTCTAATTTGATTGGAATCGAGACAATGAAAAGTGGTTTTTGATTTCATGATAACTTCGGGTTTGATCATTTTCGACCAATTGCTAGTCTAATACGATTCGAATCGAGCCAATGAAAAGTGGCTTTCGATTTCATTATAACTTCGGGTTTGATCGCTTTCAAAAAATTATTGGTCTAATTCGGTTGGAATAGAGCCAATGAAAAGTGGTTTTCAATTTCATGATAACTTCGGGTTTGATCATTTTCGGCAAATTGCTAGTCCAATTCGATTGGAATCGAGCCAATGAAAAGTAGTTTTTGATTTCATGATAACTTCGGGTTTCTTCCTTTTTGGAGAAATACTAGTCTAATTCGATTGGAATCGAGCCAATGAAAATTGAATTTTGATTACATAATAACTTCGGGTTTGTTCGTCTTTGAAAAATTGCTAGTCTAATACGATTGGAATCAAGTCAATGAAAAGTGGTTTCTGATTTCATGAAAACTTCGGGTTTGATCGTTTTTGGTAAATTGCTAGTCTAATTCGGCTGGAATTAGCCCTATGAAAAGTGGTTTTTGATTTCATGATAACTTGGTGTTTGATCATTTTCGACGAATTGCCAGTCTAATTCGATTGGAATCGAGCCAATGAAAAGTGATTTTTGATTTCATGATAAATTCAGGTTTGTTCGTTTTCGGCTAATTGCTAGTCTAATTCGATTGGAATTCAGCCAATGAAAAGTTGTTTTTGATTTCATGATAACTTCAGGTTTGTTAATTTTTTGAGAAATACTAGTCTAACTCGAATAGAATCGAGCCCATGAAAAGAGGTTTTTGATTTCATGATAACTTCAGGTTTGATCATTTTCGACGAATTGCCAGTCTAATTCGATTGGAATCGAGCAAATGAAAAGTGGTTTTTGATTTCCTGATAACTTCGGGTTTGATCATTTTCAAAAAGTTACTGGTCTAATTGGGTTGGAATCGAGCCAATGTAAAGTGGTTTTCAATTTCATGATAACTTCGGGTTTGATCATTTTCGGTGAATTGCTAGTCTAATTCGATTGGAATCGAGCCAATGAAAAGTTGTTTTTGATTTCATGATATGTTCGGGTTTGTTCCTTTTTGGAGAAATACTAGTCTAATTCGATTGGAATCGAGCCAATGAAAAGTGGTGTTTGATTACATGATAACTTCGGGTTGGTTCTTTTTCGTGAATTGCTAGTCTAACTCGATTGGAATCGAGCCATTGAAAAGTGGTTTTTGATTTCATTAAAGCTTCGGGTTTTATCATTTTCAGTGAATTGCCAGTCTAATTCGATTGGAATAGAGCCAATGAAATGTTGTTTTGATTTCATAATAACTTCGGGTTTGATCATTTTCGGCAAATTACTAGTCCAATTCGATTGGATTCGAGCTAATGAAAAGTGGTTTTTGATTCCATGATAACTTCAGGTTTGTTCATTTTTGGAGAAATACTAGTCTAAATCGAATGAAATCGAGCCAATGAAAAGTGGTTTTTGATTTCATGATAACTTCGGGTTTGATCATTTTCGACGAATTGCCAGTCTAATTTGATTGGAATCGAGCCAATGAAAAGTGGTTTTTGATTTCATGATAACTTCGTATTTTTTAGTTTTCGGCTAATTGCTAGTCTAATTCGATTGGAATCGAGCCAATGAAAAGTGGTTTTTGATTTCATGATAACTTCTGGTTTGATCATTTTCGGCAAATTGCTAGTTTAACTCGATTGGAATCGAGCCAATGAAAAGTGGTTTTTGATTTCATGATAACTTCGGGTTTGATCGTTTTCGAAAAATTACTGGTCTAATTCAGTTGGAATCAAGCTAATGTAAAGTGGTTTTCAATTTCATGATAACTTCGGGTTTGATCATTTTCGGCAAATTGCTAGTCCAATTCGATTGGAATCGAGCCAATGAAAGGTGGTTTTTGATTTCATGATAACTTCGGGTTTGTACGTTTTTGGAGATATGCTAGTCTAATTCGATTGGAATCGAGCCAATGAAAAGTGGTTTTTAATTTTGTGATAACTTCGGGTTTGTTCTTTTTGGCGAATTACTAGTCTAATTCGATTGGAATCGAGCCAAAGAAAAGTGGTTTTTAATTTCATGAAAACTTCGGGTTTGATCATTTTCGATGAATTGCTAGTCTAACTCGATTGGAATCGAGCCAATGAAAAGTTGTTTTGATTTTATGATAACTTCGGGTTTGTTTGTTTTTGGAGAATTGCTAGTCTTATTCGATTAGAATCGAGACAACGAAAAGTGCTTTTCGATTTCATGATAACATCAGGTTTGTTCGTCTTTGGCAAATTGATAGTGTAATTCGATTGGAATCGAGCCAATGAAAAGTGCTTTTTGATTTCATGATAACATCGGGTTTGTTCATTTTTGGCGAATTACTAGCCTAATTCGATTGGAATCGAGCCAACGAATAGTGATTTTTGATTTCAAGATAACTTCAGCTTTGATCAATTTCTGTTAATTGCCAGTCTAATTCGATTGGAATGGAGCCAATGAAAAGTGGTTTTTGATTTCATGAAAACTTCTGATTTGTTCGTTTTCGGCTAATTGCTAGTCTAATTTGATTGGAATCAAGCCATTGAAAAGTGGTTTTTGATTTCATGATAACTTCGGGTTTGATCATTTTCGACGAATTGCTAGTCTAATTCGATTGGAATCGAGCTAATGAAAAGTGGTTTTTGATTTCATGATAACTTCGGGTTTGATCATTTTCGACGAATTGCTAGTCTAATTCGATTGGAATCGAGCTAATGAAAAGTGGTTTTTGATTTCATAATAACTTCAGGTTTGTTCATTTTTGGAGAAATACTAGTCTAATTAGAATGGAATCGAGCCAATGAAAAGTGGTTTTCGATTTCATGATAACTTCGGGTTTGATCATTTTCGGTGGATTGCAAGTCTAATTCGATTGGAATCGAGCCAATGAAAAGTGGTTTTTGATTTCATGATAACTTCGGGTTTGTTTATTTTCGGCTAATTGCTA
The DNA here is from genome assembly GCF_002742605.1 of Olea europaea var. sylvestris. Taxonomy (NCBI): domain Eukaryota; kingdom Viridiplantae; phylum Streptophyta; class Magnoliopsida; order Lamiales; family Oleaceae; genus Olea; species Olea europaea. The sequence continues at coordinate 78,184 of NW_019247462.1, read as the reverse complement.
GTCTAATTCGATTGAAATCGAGCCAATGAAAAGTGGTTTTTGATTTCATGATAACTTCGGGTTTGATCATTTTTGGCAAACTGCTACTCTAATTCGATTGGAATCGAGCTAATGAAAAGTGGTTTTCGATTTCATGATAACTTCGGGTTTAATCGTTTTCGAAAAATTACTGGTCTAATTCAGTTGGAATCAAGCCAATGTGAAGTGGTTTTCAATTTCATGATAACTACGGGTTTGATCATTTTCGGCAAATTGCTAGTCCAATTCGATTGGAATCGAGCCGATGAAAAGTGGTTTTTGATTTCATGATAACTTCGGGTTTGTTCGTTTTTGGAGAAATGCTAGTCTAATTCGATTGGAATCGAGCCAATGAAAAGTGGTTTTTGATTTTGTGATAACTTCGGGTTTGTTCTTTTTGGCGAATTACTAGTCTAATTCGATTGGAATCGAGCCAAAGAAAGGTGGTTTTTGATTTCATGAAAACTTGAGGTTTGATCATTTTCGGCGAATTGCTACTCTAATTCGATTGGAATCGAGCCAATGAAAAGTTATTTTATTTTATGATAACTTCGGGTTTGTTCATTTTTGGAGAATCGCGAGTCTTATTCGATTAGAATCGAGCCAACGAAAAGTGGTTTTCGATTTCACGATAACATCAGGTTTGTTCGTCTTTGGCAAATTGATAGTCTAATTCGATTGGAATCGAGCCAATGAAAAGTGCTTTTCGATTTCATGATAACATCGGGTCTGTCCATTTTTGGCGAATTACTAGCCTAATTCGATTGGAATCGAGCCAACGAATAGTGGTTTTTGATTTCATGATAACTTCAGTTTTGATTAATTTCTGCGAATTGCCAGTCTAATTCGATTGGAATGGAGCCAATGAAAAGTGGTTTTTGATTTCATGATAACTTCGTATTTTTTCATTTTTGGCTAATTGCTAGTCTAATTCGATTGGAATCGAGCCAATGAAAAGTGGTTTTTGATTTCATGATAACTTCGGCTTTGATCATTTACGGCAAATTGCTAGTCCAATTCGATCGGAATCGAGCCAATGAAAAGTAGTTTTTGATTTCACGATAACTTCAGGTTTTTTCCTTTTTGGAGAAATGCTAGTCTAATTCGATTGGAATCGAGCCAATGAAAAGTGATTTTTGATTACATGATAACTTCGGTTTGATCGTCTTCGACAAATTGCCAGTCTAGTATTATTGGAATCGAGTCAATGAAAAGTGGTTTCGGATTTCATGAAAACTTCGGGTTTGTTCATTTTCGGTGAATTGCTAGTCTAATTTGATTAGAATTGGCCAAATGAAAAGCGGTTTTTTATTACATGATAACTTCGGGTTTGATCATTTTCGACGAATTTCCAGTCTAATTCGATTGGAATCGAGCCAATGAAAAGTGATTTTTGATTTCATGATAACTTTAGTTTGTTCGTTTTCGGCTAATTGCTAGTCTAATTCGATTGGAATTCAGCCAATGAAAAGTGGTTTTTGATTTCATGATAACCTCAGGTTTGTTCATTTTTGGAGAAATACTAGTCCAATTCGAATGGAATCGAGGCAATGAAAAGTGGTTTTTGATTTCATGATAACTTTGGGTTTGATCATTTTCGGCGAATTGCAATTCCAATTCGATTGGAATCGAGCCAATGAAAAGTGATTTTTGATTTCATGATAACTTCGGGTTTGTTCGTTTTCGGCTAATTGCTAGTCTAATTCGATTGGAATCGAGCCAATGAAAAGTGATTTTTGATTTCATGATAACTTTAGTTTGTTCGTTTTCGGCTAATTGCTAGTCTAATTCGATTGGAATCGAGCCAATGAAAAGTGATTTTTGATTTCATGATAACTTTAGTTTGTTCGTTTTCGGCTAATTGCTAGTCTAATTCGATTGGAATCGAGCCAATGAAAAGTGGTTTTTGATTTCATGAAAACTTCGGGTTTGATCATTTTCGGTGAATTGCTAGTCTAAGTCGACTGGAATCGAGCCAATGAAAAGTTATTTTGATTTCATTATAACTTCGGGTTTGTTCGTTCTTGAAGAATTGCTAGTCTCATTCGATTAGAATCGAGCCAACGAAAAGCGATTTTCGATTTCATGATAACATCGGGGTTTGTTCGTCTTTGGCAAATTGCTAGTCTAATTCGATTGGAATCGAGCCAATGAAAAGTTATTTTGATTTCATTATAACTTCGGGTTTGTTCGTTCTTGAAGAATTGCTAGTCTCATTCGATTAGAATCGAGCCAACGAAAAGCGATTTTCGATTTCATGATAACATCGGGGTTTGTTCGTCTTTGGCAAATTGCTAGTCTAATTCGATTGGAATCGAGCCAATGAAAAGTGATTTTTGATTTCAAGATAACATCGGGTTTGTTCATTTTTGGTGAATTGTTAGCCTAATTCGATTGGAGTCGAGCCAATGAACAGTGGTTTTTGATTTCATGATAACTTCGGTTTTGATCAATTTCGACGAATTGCCAGTCTAATTCGATTGGAATGGAACCAACGAAAAGTGGTTTTTGATTTCATGATAACTTCGGATTTGTTCGTTTTCGGCTAATTGCTAGTCTAATTTGATTGGAATCGAGCCAATGAAAAGTGGTTTTTGAATTCATGATAACTTCGGGTTTGAACATTTTTGGCGAATTTCAAGTCTAATTCAATTGGAATCGAGCCAATGAAAAGTGGATTTCGATTTCATGATAACTTCGGGTTTGTTCGTTTTCGTCCAATTGCTAGTCTAATTCTATTGGAATCGAGCCAATGAAAAGTGGTTTTTGATTTCATGATAACTTCGGGTTTGATCATTTTCGACGAATTGCTAGTCTAATTCGATTGGAATCGAGCTAATGAAAAGTGGTTTTTGATTTCATGATAACTTCGGGTTTGATCATTTTCGACGAATTGCTAGTCTAATTCGATTGGAATCGAGCTAATGAAAAGTGGTTTTTGATTTCATGATAACTTTAGGTTCGTTCATTTTTGGAGAAATACTAGTCTAATTAGAATGGAATCGAGCCATTGAAAAGTGGTTTTCGATTTCATGATAACTTCGGGTTTGATCATTTTCGGTGGATTGCCAGTCTAATTCGATTGGAATCGAGCCAATGAAAAGCGGTTTTTGATTTCATGATAACTTCGGGTTTGTTCATTTTCGGCTAATTGCTAGTCTAATTCGATTGAAATCGAGCCAATGAAAAGTGGTTTTTGATTTCATGATAACTTTGGGTTTGATCATTTTCGGCAAACTGCTTGTCTAATTCGATTGGAATCGAGCTAATGAAAAGTTGTTTTCGATTTCATGATAACTTCGGGTTCGATCGTTTTCGAAAAATTACTGGTCTAATTCAGTTGGAATCAAGCCAATGTGAAGTGGTTTTCAATTTCATGATAACTTCGGGTTTGATCATTTTCGACAAATTGCTAGTCCAATTCGATTGGAATCGAGCCAATGAAAAGTGGTTTTTGATTTCATGATAACTTCGGGTTTGTTCGTTTTTGGAGAAATGCTAGTCTAATTCGATTGGAATCGAGTCAATGAAAAGTGGTTTTTGATTTTGTGATAACTTCGGGTTTGTTCTTTTTGGCGAATTACTAGTCTAATTCGATTGGAATCGAGCCAAAGAAAAGTGGTTTTTGATTTCATGAAAACTTGAGGTTTGATCATTTTCGGCGAATTGCTACTCTAATTCGATTGGAATCGAGCCAATGAAAAGTTATTTTGATTTTATGATAACTTCAGGTTTGTTTGTTTTTGGAGAATTGCTAGTCTTATTCGATTAGAATCGAGCCAACAAAAAGTGGTTTTCGATTTCATGATAACATTAGGTTTGTTCATCTTTGGCAAATTGATAGTCTAATTCGATTGGAATCGAGCCAATGAAAAGTGCTTTTTGATTTCATGATAACATCGGGTTTGTCCATTTTTGGCGAATTACTAGCCTAATTCGATTGGAATCGAGCCAACGAATAGTGGTTTTTGATTTCATGATAATTTCAGTTTTGATCAATTTCTGCGAATCGCCAGTCTAATTCGATTGCAATGGAGCCAATGAAAAGTGGTTTTTGATTTCATGAAAACTTCGGATTTGTTCGTTTTCGGCTAATTGCTAGTCTAATTTGATTGGAATCGAGCCAATGAAAAGTGTGTTTTGATTTCGTGATAACTTCGGGTTTGATCATTTTCGGCGAATTGCTAGTCTAATTCGATTGGAATCGAGCCAATGAAAAGTGGCTTTCGATTTCATGATAACCTCGGGTTTGATCGTTTTCGAAAAATTACTGGTCTAATTCGGTTGGAATCGAGCAAATGAAAAGTGGTTTTCAATTTCATGATAACTTCGGCTTTGATCACTTACGGTAAATTGCTAGTCCAACTCGATCGGAATCGAGCCAATGAAAAGTAGTTTTTGATTTCACGATAACTTCGGGGTTTTCCTTTTTGGAGAAATGCTAGTCTAATTCGATTGGAATCGAGCCAATGAAAAGTGATTTTTGATTACATGATAACTTCGGTTTGATCGTCTTTGACAAATTGCCAGTCTAATATTGTTGGAATCGAGTCAATGAAAAGTGGTTTCTGATTTCATGAAAACTTCGGGTTTGATCATTTTTGGTGAATTGCTAGTCTAATTTGATTGGAATTGGCCAAATGAAAAGCAGTTTTTTATTACATGATAACTTCGGGTTTGATCATTTTCGACGAATTGCCAGTCTAATTCGATTGGAATCGAGCCAATGAAAAGTGATTTTTGATTTCATGATAACTTTAGTTTGTTCGTTTTCGGCTAATTGCTAGTCTAATTCGATTGGAATTCAGCCAATGAAAAGTGGTTTTTGATTTCATGATAACTTCAGGTTTGTTCATTTTTGGAGAAATACTAGTCCAATTCGAATGGAATCGAGGCAATGAAAAGTGGTTTTTGATTTCATGATAACTTTGGGTTTGATCATTTTCGGCGAATTGCAATTCTAATTCGATTGGAATCGAGCCAATGAAAAGTGATTTTTGATTTCATGATAACTTCGGGTTTGTTCGTTTTCGGCTAATTGCTAGTCTAATTCGATTGGAATCGAGCCAATGAAAAGTGGTTTTTGATTTCATGATAACTTCGGGTTTGATATTTTTGGCAAATTGCTAGTCTAATTCGATTGGAATCGAGCCAATGAAAAGTGGTTTTTGATTTCGTGAAAACTTCGGGTTTGATCATTTTCGGTGAATTGCTAGTCTAAGTCGATTGGAATCGAGCCAATGAAAAGTTATTTTGATTTCATTATAACTTCGGGTTTGTTCGTTCTTGAAGAATTGCTAGTCTCATTCGATTAGAATCGAGCCAACGAAAAGCGGTTTTCGATTTCATGATAACATCGGGGTTTGTTCGTCTTTGGCAAATTGCTAGTCTAATTCGATTGGAATCGAGCCAATGAAAAGTGATTTTTGATTTCATGATAACATCGGGTTTGTTCATTTTTGGTGAATTGTTAGCCTAATTCGATTGGAGTCGAGCCAATGAATAGTGGTTTTTGATTTCGTGATAACTTCGATTTTGATCAATTTCGACGAATTGCCAGTCTAATTCGATTGGAATGGAACCAATGAAAAGTGGTTTTTGATTTCATGATAACTTCGGATTTTTTCGTTTTCGGCTAATTGCTATTCTAATTTGATTGGAATCGAGCCAATGAAAAGTGGTTTTTGAATTCATGATAACTTCGGGTTTGATCATTCTTGGCGAATTTCAAGTCTAATTCAATTGGAACCGAGCCAATGAAAAGTGGTTTTTGATTTCATGATAACTTCGGGTTTGTTCGTTTTCGTCAAATTGCTAGTCTAATTCGATTGGAATCGAGCCAATGTAAAGTGGTTTTTGATTTCATGATAACTTCGGGTTTGATCATTTTCGGCAAATTGCTAGTCTAATTCGATTGGAATCGAGCCAATGAAAAGTGGTTTTTGATTACGTGATAACTTCGGGTTTCATCTTTTAGGCGAATTGCTAGTCTAATTCGATTGGAATCAAGCCATGAAAAGTGGTTTTTGATTTCGTGAAAACTTCGGGTTTGATCGTTTTCGATGAATTGCTAGTCTAATTCGATTGGAATCGAGCCAATGAAAAGTTGTTTTGATTTCATGATAACTTCGGGTTTGTTCATTTTTGGATAATTGCTAGTCTTATTCGACTAGAATCGAGCTAGCGAATAGTGGTTTTCGATTTCATGATAACATTGGGTCTGTTCGCCTTTGGCAAATTGCTAGTCTAATTCGATTGGAATCGAGCCAATGAAAAGTGGTTTTTGATTTCATGATAACATCGGGTTTGTTCATTTTTGGTGAATTACTAGCCTAATTCGATTGGAATCGAGCCAATGAATAGTGGTTTTTGATTTCATGATGACTTCGATTTTGACCAATTTCGACGAATTGCCAATCTAATTCGATTGGAATGGAGCCAATGAAAAGTGGTTTTTGATTTTATGATAACTTCGGATTTGTTCGTTTTCGGCTAATTGCTAGTCTAATTTGATTGGTTTGATCGTTTTCGAAAAATTACTGGTCTAAATCGGTTGGAATCGAGCTAATGAAAAGTGGTTTTCAATTTCGTGATAACTTCATGTTTGATCATTTTCGGCAAATTGCTAGTCCAATTCGATTGGAATCGAGCCAATGAAAAGTAGTTTTTTATTTCATGATAACTTCGGGTTTTTTCCTTTTTGGAGAAATGCTAGTCTAATTCGATTGGAATCGAGCCAATGAAAATTGGTTTTTGATTGCATGATAACTTCGGGTTTGTTCGTCTTTTACAAATTGCTAGTCTAATATGATTGGAATCGAGGCAATGAAAAGTGGTTTCTGATTTCATGAAAACTTCGGGTTTGATCGTTTTCGGTGAATTGCTTGTCTAATTCGGTTGGAATTGGCCCAATCAAAAGTGGTTCTTGATTTCATGGAAACTTCGGCTTTGATCATTTTCGGCGAATTGCCAGTCTAATTCGATTGGAATCGAGCTAATAAAAAGTGATTTTTGATTTCACGATAACTTCAGATTTGTTCGTTTTCGGCTAATTACTAGTCTAATTCGATTGGAATTCAGCCAATGGAAAGTGGTTTTTGATTTCATCATAACTTAAGGTTTGTTCATTTTTGGAGAAATACTAGTCTAATTCGAATGGAATCGAGCCAATGAAAAGTGGTTTTTGATTTCATGATAACTTCGGGTTTGATCATTTTCGAATGATTGCCAGTCTAATTCGATTGGAATCGAGCCAATGAAAAGTTATTTTTGATTTCATGATAACTTAAGGTTTGTTCGTTTTCGGCTAATTGCTGGTCTAATTCGATTGGAATCGAGCCAATGAAAAGTGGTTTTTGATTTCATGAGAACATCGGGTTTGTTCATTTTTGGCGAATTACTAGCCTAATTCGATTGGAATCGAGCCAATGAATAGTGGTTTTTGATTTCATGATAACTTCGATTTTGACCAATTTCGACGAATTGCCAGTCTAATTCGATTGGAATGGAGCCAATGAAAAGTGGTTTTTGATTTCATGATAACTTCGGATTTGTCCGTTTTTGGCTAATTGCTAGTCTAATTTAATTGGTTTGATCGTTTTTCAAAAAATTACTGGTCTAAATCGGTTGGAATCGAGCCAAAGAAAAGTCGTTTTCAATTTCATGATAACTTTAGGTTTGATCATTTTCGGCAAATTGCTAGTCCAATTCGATTGGAATCGAGCCAATGAAAAGTAGTTTTTCATTTCATGATAACTTTGGGTTTTTTTTTTTTTGGAGAAATACTAGTCTAATTCGATTGGAATCGAGCCAATGAAAATTGATTTTTGATTACATGATAACTTCGGGTTTGTTCGTCTACGACAAATTGCTAGTCTAATATGATTGGAATCGAGTCAATGAAACGTGGGTTCTGATTTCATGAAAACTTCGGGTTTGATCGTTTTCGGTGAATTGCTAGTCTAATTTGATTGGAATTGGCCCAATGAAAAGTGGTTTTTGATTTCATGGTAACTTCGGGTTTGATCATTTTCGACGAATTGCTAGTCTAATTCGATTGGAATCGAGCCAACGAAAAGTGATTTTTGATTTCACGATAACTTCAGGTTTGTTCGTTTTCGGCTAATTACTAGTCTAATTCGATTGGAATTCAGCCAATGAAAAGTGGTTTTTGATTTCATCATAACTTCAGGTTTGTTCATTTTTGGAGAAATACTAGTCTAATTCGAATGGAATCGAGCCAATGAAAAGTGGTTTTTGATTTCATGATAACTTCGGGTTTGATCATTTTCGGGGAATTGCCAGTCTAATTCGATTGGAATCGAGCCAATGAAAAGTTATTTTTGATTTCACAATAAATTCGGGTTTGTTCGTTTTCGGCTAATTGCTGGTCTAATTCGATTGGAATCGAGCAAATGAAAAGTGGTTTTTGATTTCATGATAACTTTAGGTTTGATCATTTTCGGCAAATTGCTAGTCTAATTCGATTGGAATTGAACCAATGAAAAGTGGCTTTCGATTACATGATAACTTCGGGTTTGATCGTTTTCGAAAAATTACTGGTCTAATTCGGTTGGAATCGAGCCAATGTAAATTGGTTTTCAATTTCATGATAACTTCGGGTTTGATCATTTTCGACGAATTGCTAGTTCAATTCGATTGGAATCGAGCCAATGAAAAGTTGTTTTTGATTTCATGATAGGTTCGGGTTTGTTCCTTTTTGGAGAAATGCTAGTCTAATTCGATTGGAATCGAGCCAATGAAAAGTGGTTTTTGATTACATGATAACTTTGGGTTTGTTCTTTTTCGTGAATTGCTAGTCTAACTCGATTGGAATCGAGCCAATGAAAAGTGGTTTTTGATTTCATGATAACTTCGGGTTTGCTCGTTTTTGGCTAATTGCTAGTCTAATTCATTTGGAATCGAGCCAATGAAAAGTGGTTTTTCATTTCATGATAACTTTGGGTTTGATCATTTTCGGCAAATTGCTAGTCTAATTCGATTGGAATCGACCCGATGAAAAGTGGCTTTCGATTTCATGATAACTTCGGGTTTGATCATTTTCGAAAAATTACTGGTCTAATTCGGTTGGAATCAAGCCAATGTAAAGTGGTTTTCAATTTCATGATAACTTCGGGTTTGATCATTTTCGGCAAATTGCTAGTCCAATTCAATTGGAATCGAGCCAATGAAAAGTGGTTTTTGATTTCATGATAACTTCGGGTTTGATCTGTTCGGCGAATTTCTAGTCTAATTCGATTGGAATCGACCCGATGAAAAGTGGCTTTCGATTTCATGATAACTTCGGGTTTGATCATTTTCGGCAAATTGCTAGTCCAATTCAATTGGAATCGAGCCAATGAAAAGTGGTTTCTAATTTCACGATAACTTCGGGTTTTTTCCTTTTTGGAGAAATGCTAGTCTAATTCGATTGGAATCGAGCCAATGAAAAGTGGTTTTTGATTTCGTGATAACTACAGGTTTGTTCTTTTTGACGAATTACTAGTCTAATTCGATTGGAATCGAGCCAATGAATAGTGGTTTCTGATTTCATGAAAACTTCGGGTTTAATCATTTTCGGTGAATTGCTAGTCTAATTAGATTGGAATTGAGCCAATGAAAAGTTGTTTTGATTTTATGATAACTTGGGGTTTGTTTGTTTTTGGGGAATCGCTAGTCTTATTCGATTAGAATCGAGCCAACGAAAAGTGGTTTTCGATTTCATGATAATATCGGGTTTGTTCGTCTTTGGCAAATTGCTAGTCTAATTTGATTGGAATCGAGCCAATGAAAAGTGGTTTTTGATTTCATGATAACATCGGGTTTGTTCATTTTTGGCGAATTACTAGCCTAATTCGATTGGAATCGAGCCAATGAATAGTGGTTTTTGATTTCATAATAACTTCGATTTTGATCAATTTCGGCGAATTGCCAGTCTAATTCGATTGGAATGGAGCCAATGAAAAGTGGTTTTTGATTTCATGATAACTTCGGATTTGTTAATTTCGGCTAATTGCTAGTCTAATTTGATTGGAATCGAGCCAATGAAAATGGTTTTTGATTTCATGATAACTTCGGGTTTGATCATTTTCGGCGAATTGCAAGTCTAATTCGATTGGAATCGAGCTAATGAAAATTGGCTTTCGATTTCATGATAACTTCGGGTTTGATCGTTTTCAAAAAATTACTGGTCTAATTCGGTTGGAATCGAGCCAAAGAAAAGTCGTTTTCAATTTCATGATAACTTTAGGTTTGATCATTTTCGGCAAATTGCTAGTCCAATTCGATTGGAATCGAATCAATGAAAAGTAGTTATTGATCTCATGATAACTTCGGGTTTTTTCCTTTTTGGAGAAATGCTAGTCTAATTCGATTGGAATCGAGCCAATGAAAAGTGATTTTTGATTACATGATAACTTCGGGTTTTTTCCTTTTTGGAGAAATGCTAGTCTAATTCGATTGGAATCGAGCCAATGAAAAGTGATTTTTGATTACATGATAACTTCGGGTTTGTTCGTCTTTGACAAATTGCTAGTCTAATATGATTGGAATCGAGTCAATGAAAAGTGGTTTCTGATTCCATGAAAACTTCGGTTTTGATCGTTTTCGGTGAATTGCTAGTCTAATTCGATTGGAATTTGCCCAATGAAAAGTGGTTTTTGATTTCATGATAACTTTGGGTTTGATCATTTTCGACGAATTGCCAGTCTAATTCGATTGGAATCAAGCCAATGAAAAGTAATTTTTGATTACATGATAACTTCAGGTTTGTTCCTTTTTTGGAGAAATGTTAGTCTAATTCGATTGGAATCGAGCCAATGGAAACTGGTTTTTGATTTCATGATAACTTTAGGTTAGTTCATTTTTCGAGAGATACTAGTCTAATTCGATTGGAATCGAGCCAATGAAAAGTGGTTTTTGATTTCATGATAACTTCGGGTTTGATCATTTTCGGCGAATTGCTAGTCTAATTCGATTGGAATCGAGCCAATGAAAAGTGGTTTTTGATTTCATGATAACTTCGGGTTTGATCATTTTCGATGAATTGCCAGTCTAATTCGATTGGAATTCGAGCCATTGAAAAGTGGGTTTCGATTTCATGATAACTTTAGGTCTGTTCATTTTCGGCTAATTGCTAGTCTAATTCGATTGGAATCGAGCCAATGAAAAGTGATTTTTGATTTCATGATAACTTCAGGTTTGTTCATTTTCTTCTAATTGCTAGTCTAATTCGATTGGAATCGAGCCAATGAAAAGTGGTTTTTGATTACATGATAACTTCGGGTTTTTTCGTCTTTGACAAATTGCTAGTCTAATACGATTGGAATCGAGCCTATGAAAAGTGGTTTCTGATTTCATGAAAAGTTCTAGTTTGATCGTTTTCGGTGAATTGCTAGTCCAATTCGATTGGAATTGACCTAATGAAAAGTGGTTTTTGATATCATGATAACTTCGGGTTCGTTCGTTTTTGGAGAAATACTAGTCTAATTCGATTGGAATCGAGCCAATGAAAAGTGGTTTTTTATATAATGATAACTTCGGGTTTGTTCATTTTTGGAGAAATGCTAGTCTAATTCAATTGGAATCGAGCCAATGAAAAGTGGTTTTTGATTTCATGATAACTTTAGGTTTGTTCATTTTTGGAGAAATACTAGTCTAATTCGATTGGAATCGAGCCAATGAAAAGTGGTTTTTGATTTCATGATAACTTTAGGTTTGTTCATTTTTGGAGAAATACTAGTCTAATTCGATTGGAATCGAGCCAATGAAAAGTGGTTTTCGATTTCATGATAACTTCGGGTTTGATCATGTTCGACGAATTGCCAGTCTAATTTGATTGGAATTTGAGCCAATGAAAAGTGGGTTTCGATTTCATGATAACTTTAGGTTTGTTCATTTTCGGCTAATTGCTAGTCTAATTCGATTGGAATCGAGCCAATGAAAAGTTGTTTTTGATTTCATGATAACTTCGTGTATGATCATTTTCAGCCAATTGCTAGTCCAATTCGATTGGAATCGAGCCAATGAAAAGTTGTTTTTGATTTCATGATAACTTCGGGTGTGTTCCTTTCCGGAGATATGCTAGTCCAATTCGATTGAAATTGAGCCGATGAAAAGTGATTTTTGATTACATGATAACTTCGGGTTTGTTCTTTTTCGTGAATTACTAGTCTAACTCGATTGGAATCGAGCCAATGAAAAGTGGTTTTTGATTTCATGAAAACTTCGGGTTTGATCATTTTCGGTGAATTGCTAGTCTAATTCGATTGGAATCGAGCCAATGAAAAGTTGTCTTGATTTCATGATAACTTCGGGTTTGATCATTTTCCGCAAATTGCTAGTCCAATTCGGTTTGAATCGAGCAAACGAAAAGTGCTTTTTGATTTCATGATAACTTCAGGTTTGATAATTTTTGGCGAATTGCTTGTCTAATTCGATTGGAATCGAGCCAATAAAAAATGGCTTTCGATTTCATGATAACTTCGGGTTTGATCGTTTTCGAAAAATTGATAGTCTAATTCGGTTGGAATCGAGCCAATGAAAAGTGGTTTTTGATTTTATGATTACTTCGGGTTTGGTCGTTTTCGAAAAATTGCTAGTCTAAATCGGTTGGAATCGAGACAATGAAAAGTGGTTTTCAATTTCATGATAACTTTGGGTTTGATCATTTTCGGCAAATTGCTAGTCCAATTTGATTGGAATCGAGCCAATGAAAAGTGGTTTTTGATTTCATGATAACTTCGGGTTTGATCATTTTCGGTGAATTGCTAGTTTAATTAGATTGGAGTCGAGCCACTAAAAAGTGGCTTTCGATTTCATGATAAATTCGGGTTTGTTCATTTTTGGAGAAATGCTAGTCTAATTCGAATGGAATCGAGCCAATGAAAAGTGGTTTTTGATTTCATGATAACTACGGGTTTGATCATTTTCGACGAATTACCAGTCTAATTCGATTGGAATCGAGCCAATGAAAAGTGGCTTTCGATTTCATGATAACTTCGGGTTTGTTCGTTTTCGGCTAATTGCTAGCCTAATTCGATTGGAATCGCGCCATTGAAAAGTGGATTTTGATTTCATGATAACTTCGGGTTTGATCATTTTCGGCAAATTGCTAGTCTAATTCGATTGGAATCGAGCCAATGAAAAGTGGCTTTCGATTTCATGATAATTTCGGGTTTGATCGTTTTCGAAAAATTACTGGTCTAATTCGGTTGGAATCAAGCCAATGTAAAGTGGTTTTCAATTTCATGATAACTTCGGGTTCCAGCATTTTCGGCAAATTGCTAGTCCAATTCGATTGGAATCGAGCCAACGAAAAGTGGGTTTTGATTTCATGATAACTTCGGGTTTGTTCCTTTTCGGTTAATTGCTAGTCTTATTCGATTAGAATCGAGCCAGCGAATAGTGGTTTTCGATTTCATGATAACATCGGGTTTGTTCGCCTTTGGCAAATTGCTAGTCTAATTCGATTGGAATCGAGCCAATGAAAAGTGGTTTTTGATTTCATGATAACATCGGGTTTGTTCATTTTTGGCGAATTACTAGTCTAATTCGATTGGAATCGAGCCAATGAATAGTGGTTTTTGATTTCACGATAACTTCGATTTTGACCAATTTCGACGAATTGCCAGTCTAATTCGATTGGAATGGAGCCAATGAAAAGTGTTTTTTTGATTTCATGATAACTTCGGATTTGTTCATTTTCGGTAATTGCTAATCTAATTTGATTGGAATCGAGCCAATGGAAAGTGGATTTTGATTTCATGATAGCTTCGGGTTTGATCATTTTCGGCGAATTGCTTGTCTAATTTGATTGGAATTGAGCTAATAAAAAGTGGTTTGGATTTCATGATAACTTCAGGTTTGATCATTTTCGAAAAATTACTGTTCTAATTCGGTTGGAATATAGCCAATGTAAAGTGGTTTTCCATTTCATGATAACTTTGGGTTTGATCATTTTCGGCAAATTGCTGGTCAAATTCGATTGGAATCGAGCCAATGAAAATTTGTTTTTGATTTCATGATAACTTCTGGTTTGTTCCTTTTTGGAGAAATGCTAGTCCAATTCGATTGGAATCGAGCCAATGAAAAGTGGTTTTTGATTACATGATAACTTCGGGTTTCTTCTTTTTCGTGAATTGCTAGTCTAACTCGATTGGAATCGAGCCAATGAAAAGTGGTTTTTGATTTCATGAAAACTTCGGGTTTGATCATTTTCAGTGAATTGCTCGTCTATTTCGATTGGAATCGAGCCAATGAAAAGTGGTTTTTTGATTACATGATAACTTCGGGTTTGTTCGTCTTTGACAAATTGCTAGTCTAATACGATTGGAATCGAGCCTATGAAAAGTGGTTTCTGATTTCATGAAAGCTTCTGGTTTGATCGTTTTCGGTGAATTGCTAATCCAATTCGATTGGAATTGACACGTGAAAAGTGGTTTTAGATATCATGATAACTTCGGGTTTAATCATTTTCGGCAAATTGCTAGTCCAATTCGATTGGAATCGAGCCAATGCAAAGTTGTTTTTGATTTCATGAGAACTTCGGGTGTGTTCCTTTTTGGAGAAATGCTAGTCTAATTCGATTGGAATCGAGCCGATGAAAAGTGGTTTTTGATTACATGATAACTTCGGGTTTGTTCATTTTCGTGAATTGCTAGTCTAACTCGATTGGAATCGAGCCAATGAAAACTGGTTTTTGATTTCATGAAAAGTTCGGGTTTGGTCGTTTTCGGTGAATTGCTAGTCTAATTCGATTGGAATCGAGCCAATGAAAAGTTGTCTTGATTTCATGATAACTTCGGGTTTGATCATTTTCCGCAAATTGCTAGTCCAATTCGATTTGAATCGAGCTAATGAAAAGTGGTGTTTGATTTCTTGAGAACTTCGGGTTTGATCATTTTCGGCGAATTCTTGTCTAATTCGATTGGAATCGAGCCAATAAAAAGTGGCTTTCGATTTCATGATAACTTCGGGTTTGATCTTTTTCTAAAAATTGATAGTCTAATTCGGTTGGAATCGAGCCAATGAGAAGTGGGTTTCGATTTTATGATAACTTTGGGTTTGGTCATTTTCGAAAAATTGCTAGTCTAATTTGGTTGGAATCGAGCCAATGAAAATTTGTTTTTGATTTCATGATAACTTCGGGTTTGTTCCTTTTTGGAGAAATGCTAGTCCAATTCGATTGGAATCGAGCCAATGAAAAGTGGTTTTTGATTAATGATAACTTCGGGTTTGTTCTTTTTCGTAAATTGCTAGTCTAACTCAATTGGAATCGAGCCAACGAAAAGTGGTTTTTGATTTCCTGAAAACTTCGGGTTTGATCATATTCGGTGAATTGCTAGTCTAATTCGATTGGAATCGAGCCAACGAAAAGTGGTTTTTGATTACATGATAACTTCGGGTTTGTTCGTCTTTGACAAATTGCTAGTCTAATACGATTGGAATTGAGCCCATGGAAAGTGGTTTCTGATTTCATGAAAGCTTCTGGTTTGATCGTTTTCGGTGAATTGCTAGCCCAATTCGATTGGAATTGACACATGAAAAGTGGTTTTTGATATCATGATAACTTCGGGTTTGATCATTTTTGGCGAATTGCCTGTCTAATTCGATTGGAATCGAGGCAATGAAAAGTGGTTTTTGATTTCATGATAACTTCGTGTTTGTTCGTTTTTGGAGAAATGCTAGTCTAATTCGATTGGAATCGAGCCAATGAAAAGTGGTTTTTGATTTCATGATAACTTTAGGTTTGTTCATTTTTGGAGAAATACTAGTCTAATTCGATTGGAATCGAGCCAATGAAAAGTGGTTTTTGATTTCATGATAACTTCGGGTTAGATCATTTTCGACGAATTGCCTGTCTAATTCGATTGGAATTCAAGCCAATGAAATGTGGTTTTTGATTTCAAGATAACTTTAGGTTTGTTCATTTTCGGCTACTTGCGAGACTAATTCGATTGGAATCGAGCCAATTAAAAGTGGTTTTTGATTTCATGAATACTTCGGGTATGATCATTTTCGGCATATTGCTAGTCCAATTCGATTGGAATCGAGCCAATGAAAAGTTGTTTTTGATTTCATGATAAATTCGGGTGTGTTCCTTTTCGGAGAAATGGTAGTCTAATTCGATTGGAATCGAGCCGATGAAAAGTGGTTTTTGATTACATGATAACTTCGGGTTTGTTCTTTTTCGTGAATTGCTAGTCTAACTCGATTGGAATCGAGCCAATGAAAACTGGTTTTTTATTTCGTTAAAACTTCGGGTTTGGACATTTTCGGTGAATTGCTAGTCTAATTCGATTGGAATCGAGCCAATGAAAAGTTGTCTTGGTTTCATGATAACTTCGGGTTTGATCATTTTCCGAAAATTGCTAGTCCAATTCGATTTGAATCGAGCTAATGAAAAGTGGTGTTTGATTTCTTGATAACTTCGGGTTTGCTCATTTTCGGCGAATTCTTGTCTAATTCGATTGGAATCGTGCCAATAAAAAGTGGCTTTCGATTTCATGATAACTTCGGGTTTGATCGTTTTCAAAAAATTGACAGTATAATTCGATTGGAATCGAGCCAATGAAAAGTGGTTTTCGATTTTATGATAACTTCGGGTTTGGTCGTTTTCGAAAAACTGCTAGTCTAATTCGGTTGGAATCGAGCCAATGAAAATTTGTTTTTGATTCATGATAAGTTCGGGTTTGTTCCTTTTTGGAGAAATGCTAGTCCAATTCGATTGGAATCGAGCCAATGAAAAGTGGTTTTTGATTACATAATAACTTCGGGTTTGTTCTTTTTCATGAATTGCTAGTCTAACTCGATTGGAATCGAGCCAATGAAAAGTGATTTTTGATTTCATGAAAACTTCGGGTTTGATCATTTTCGGTGAATTGCTAGTCTTATTCGATTGGAATCGAGCCAATGAAAAGTTGTCTTGATTTCATGATAACTTCGGGTTTGATCATTTTCCGCAAATTGCTAGTCCAATTCGATTTGAATCGAGAGAATGAAAAGTGGTGTTTGATTTCTTGATAACTTCGGGTTTGCTCATTTTCGGCGAATTCCTTCCTAATTCGATTGGAATCGAGCCTCTAAAAAGTGGCTTTCGATTTCATGATAACTTCGGGTTTGATCGTTTTCGAAAAATTGATAGTCTAATTCGGTTGGAATCAAGCCAATGAATAGTGGTTTTCGATTTTATGATAACTTCGGGTTTGGTCGTTTTCAAAAAATTGCTAGTCTAATTCGGTTGAAATCGTGCCAATGAAAAGTGGTTTTCGATTTCATGATAACTTCAGGTTTGATCATTTCGGCAAATTGCTACTCCAATTCGATTGGAATCGAGCCACTGAAAAGTGGTTTTTGATTTCATGATAACTTCGGCTTTGATCGTTTTCGGTGAATTGCTAGTCTAATTCTATTGGAATCGAGCTAATGAAAAGTGGTTTTGATTTCATGATAACTTCGGGTTTGTTCGTTTTTGGCGAATTGCTAGTCTAATTCGATTGGAATCGAGCCAGTGAAAAGTGGTTTTTGATTTCATGATAAATACGGGTTTGATCATTTTCGGCTAACTGCTAGTCTAATTCGATTGGAAATGAACCAATGAAAAGTGGTTTTTGATTTTACAATAACTTCGCGTTTGTTCATTTTTTGCGAATTATCAGTCCAATTCGATTGGAAACGAGCCAGTGAAAAGTGGTTTTTGATTTCATGATAAATACGGGTTTGATCATTTTCGGCTAACTGCTAGTCTAATTCGATTGGAATTGAGCTAATAAAAAGTGGTTTGGATTTCATGATAACTTCGGGTTTGATCATTTTCAAAAAATTGCTTGTCTAATTCGGTTGGAATCGAGCTAATGTAAAGTGGTTTTCAATTTCATGATAACTTTTGGTTTGATCATTTTTGGCAAATTTCTAGTCCAATTCGATTGAAATCGAGCCAATGAAAATTTATTTTTGATTTTATGATAACTTCGGGTTTGTTCCTTTTTGGAGAAATGCTAGTCCAATTCGGTTGGAATCGAGCCAATGAAAAGTGGTTTTCGATTACATGATAACTTTAGGTTTGTCCTTTTTCGTGAATTACTAGTCTATCTCGATTGGAATCGAGCCAATGAAAAGTGGTTTTTGATTTCATGAAAACTTCGGGTTTGATTGTTTTTGGTGAATTGCTAGTCTAATTCGATTGGAATCGAGCCAATGAGAAGTTTTTTTGATTTCATGATAACTTTGGCTTTGATCATTTTCTGCAAATTGCTAGTCCAATTCGATTGGAATCAAGCCAATGAAAAGTGGTTTTTGATATCATTATAACTTTGAGTTTGATCATTTTTCGGTGAATTGCTAGTCTAATTCGATTGGAATCGAGCTAATGTAAAGTGGTTTTGACTTCATGATAACTTCGGGTTCGTTCGTTTTTGGTGAATCGCTAGTCTAATTAGATTGGAATCGAACCACTGAAAAGTGGCTTTCGATTTCATGATAACTTCGGGTTTGTTCATTTTTGGAGAAATGCTAGTCTCATTTGATTGGAATCGAACCATTGAAAAGTGGTTTTTGATTTCACGATAACTTCACGTTTGTTCATTTTTTGCAAATTGCCGGTCTAATTCGATTGGAATCGAGCCAGTGAAAAGTGGTTTTTGATTTCATGATAAATACGGTTTGATCGTTTTCGGCTAATTGCTAGTCTAATTCGATTGAAATTGATATAACGAAAAGTGGTTCGGATTTCATGATAACTTCGGGTTTGTTCGTTTTTGGCTAACTGCTACTCTAATTAGATAGGAATCGAGCCAATGAAAAGTGGCTTTCCATTTCATGATGACTTCGGGTTTGTTAGTTTTCGGCTAATTGCTAGCCTAATTCGATATGAATCGAGGCAATGAAAAGTGGATTTTTATTTCATGATAACTTCGGGTTTGATCATTTTCGACAAATTGCTAGTCTAATTCGATTGGAATCGAGCCGACGAAAAGTGGCTTTCGATTTCATGATAACTTCGGGTTTGTTCGTTTTCGAAAAATTACTGGTCTAATTCGGTTGGAATCGAGCCAATGAAAAGTGGTTTTTAATTTCACGATAACATCGGGTTTGTTCGTCTTTGACAAATTGCTAGTCTAATTTGATTGGAATCGAGCCAATGAAAAGTGGTTTTTGACTTCATGATAACTTCGGGTTTGATCATTTTTGGCGAATTGCCAGTCTAATTCGATTGGAATCGAGCCAATGAAAAGTGGTTTTCGATTTTAAGATAACTTCAGGTTTGTTCGTTTTCGACTAATTGCTAGTCTAATTTGATTGGAATCGAGCCAATGAAAAGTGGTTTTTGATTTCCTGATAACTTTTTGATTTCCTGATAACTTCGGGTTTGATCATTTTCGATGAATTGCTAGTCTAATTCGATTGGAATCGAGCCAATGAAAAGTGGTTTTTGATTTCACGATAACTTCGGGTTTGATCAATTTCGGCGAATTACTAGTCTAATTCGATTGGAATCGAGCCAATGAAAAGTGGCTTTCGATTTCATGATAACTTCGGGTTTGTTAGTTTTCGGCTAATTGCTAGCCTAATTCGATTGGAATCGAGCTAATGAAAAGTGGATTTCGATTTCATGATAACTTCGGGTTTGATCGTTTTCGGCAAATTGCTGGTCTAATTTGATTGGAATCGAGCCAATGAAAAGTGGCTTTCGATTTCATGATAACTTCGGGTTTGATCGTTTTCGAAAAATTACTGGTCTAATTCGGTTGGAATCAAGCCAATGCAAAGTGGTTTTCAATTTTATGATAACTTCGGGTTCCAGCATTTTTGGCAAATTGCTAGTCCAATTCGATTGGAATCGAGCCAATGAAAAGTGGGTTTCGATTTCATGATAACTTCGGGTTTGATCATTTTTGGCTAATTGCTAGCCTAATTCGATTGGAATCGAGCCAATGAAAAGTGGTTTTTGATTTCGTGATAACTTCGGGTTTGATCATTTTCGACGAATTACTCATCTAATTCGATTGGAATCGAGCTAATGAAAAGTGGCTTTCGATTTCATGATAACTTCAGGTTTGATCGTTTTCGAAAAATTAATGGTCTAATTCGGTTGGAATCGAGCCCAAGAAAAGTGGTTTGCAATTTCATGATAACTTCGGGTTTGATCATTTTCGGCAAATTGCTAGTCCAATTCGATTGGAATCGAGCCAATGAAAAGTGATTTTTGATTTCATGATAACTTCGGGTTTGTTCCTTTTTGGAGAAATGCTAGTCTAATTCGATTGGAATCGAGCCAATGAAAAGTTGTTTTTCCTTACATGATAACTTCAGGCTTGTTCGTCTTTGACAAATTGCTAGTCTAATCCGATTGGAATCGAGCCTATGAAAAGTGGTTTCGGATTTCATGAAAACTTCGGGTTTGATCATTTTCGACAAATTGCTAGTCCAATTCGATTGGAAGCGAGCCAATGAAAAGTGGTTTTTAATTTCATGATAACTTCGGGTTTGTTCGTTTTTGACGAATTGCTAGTCCAATTCGATTGGAAGCGAGCCAATGAAAAGTGGTTTTTAATTTCATGATAACTTCGGGTTTGTTCGTTTTTGACGAATTGCTAGTCCAATTCGATTGGAAGCGAGCCAATGAAAAGTGGTTTTTAATTTCATGATAACTTCGGGTTTGTTCGTTTTTGACGAATTGCTAGTCCAATTCGATTGGAAGCGAGCCAATGAAAAGTGGTTTTTAATTTCATGATAACTTCGGGTTTGTTCGTTTTTGACGAATTGCTAGTCCAATTCGATTGGAAGCGAGCCAATGAAAAGTGGTTTTTAATTTCATGATAACTTCGGGTTTGTTCGTTTTTGACGAATTGCTAGTCCAATTCGATTGGAAGCGAGCCAATGAAAAGTGGTTTTTAATTTCATGATAACTTCGGGTTTGTTCGTTTTTGACGAATTGCTAGTCCAATTCGATTGGAAGCGAGCCAATGAAAAGTGGTTTTTAATTTCATGATAACTTCGGGTGTGTTCCTTTTTGGAGAAATGCTAGTCTAATTCGATTGGAATCGAGCCAATAAAAAGTGGCTTTCGATTTCATGATAACTTCGGGTTTGATCGTTTTCGAAAAATTGATAGTCTAATTCGGTTGGAATCGAGCCAATGATAACTGGTTTTCGATTTTATGATAACTTCGGGTTTGGTCGTTTTCGAAAAATTGCTAGTCTAATTCGGTTTGAATCGAGCCAATGAAAATTTGTTTTTGATTTCATGATAACTTCGGGTTTGTTCCTTTTTGGAGAAATGCTAGTCCAATTCTATTGGAATCGAGCCAATGAAAAGTGGTTTTTGATTACATAATAACTTCGGGTTTGTTCTTTTTATGACTTGCTAGTCTAACTCGATTGGAATCGAGCCAATGAAAAGTGATTTTTGATTTCATGAAAACTTCGGGTTTGATCATTTTCGGTGAATTGCTAGTCTAATTCGATTGGAATCGAGCCAATGAAAAGTGGTTTTTGATTACATGATAACTTCGGGTTTGTTCGTCTTTGACAAATTGCTAGTCTAACACGATTGGAATCGAGCCTATGAAAAGTGGTTTCTGATTTCATGAAAACTTCTGGTTTGATCGTTTTCGGTTAATTGCTAGGCCAATTCGATTGGAATTGACACATGAAAAGTGGTTTTTGATATCATGATAACTTCGGGTTTGATCATTTTTGGCGAATTGCCTGTGTAATTCGATTGGAATTGAGGCAATAAAAAGTGGTTTTTCATTTCATGATAACTTCGGGTTTGTTCATTTTTGGAGAAATGCTAGTCTAATTCGATTCGAATGGAGCCAATGAAAAGTGGTTTTTGATTTCATGATAACTTTAGGTTTGTTCATTTTTGGAGAAGTACTAGTGTAATTCGATTGGAATCGAGCCAATGAAAAGTGGTTTTTGATTTCATGATAACTTCGGGTTTGATCATTTTCGACGAATTGCCAGTCTAATTCGATTGGAATTCGAGCCAATGAAAAGTGGGTTTCGATTTCATGATAACTTTCGGTTTGTTCATTTTCGGCTAATTGCTAGACTAATTCGATTGGAATCGAGCCAATTAAAAGTGGTTTTTGATTTCATGATAACTTCGGGTTTGATCATTTTCGAAAAATTGCTAGTCCAATCCGATTGGAATTTAGCCAATGAAAAGTTGTTTTTGATTTCATGATAACTTCGGGTGTGTTCCTTTTTGGAGAAATGCTAGTCTAATTCCATTGGAGTCGAGCTGATGAAAAGTGGTTTTTGATTACATGATAACTTCGGGTTTGTTCTTTTTCGTGAATTGCTAGTCTAACTCGATTGGAATCGAGCCAATGAAATCTGGTTTTTGATTTCATGAAAACTTCGGGTTTGGTCGTTTTCGGTGAGTTGCTAGTCTAATTCGATTGGAATCGAGCCAATGAAAAGTTGTCTTGAATTCATGATAACTTCGGGTTTGATCATTTTCCGCAAATTGCTAGTCCAATTCAATTTGAATCGAGAGAATGAAAAGTGGTGTTTGATTTCTTGATAATTTCGGGTTTGCTCATTTTCGGCAAATTCTTGTCTAATTCAATTGGAATCGAGCCTATAAAAAGTGGCTTTCGATTTCATGATAACTTCGGGTTTGATCGTTTTTGAAAAATTGATAGTCTAATTTGGTTGGAATCAAGCCAATGAATAGTGGTTTTCGATTTTATGATAACTTCGGGTTTGGTCGTTTTCAAAAAATTACTAGTCTAATTCTGTTGAAATCGAGCCAATGAAAAGTGGTTTTCGATTTCATGATAACTTCGGGTTTGATCATTTTCGACAAATTGCTAGTCCAATTCGATTGGAATCGAGCCAATGAAAAGTTGTTTTTGATTTCATGATAACTTCGGCTTTGATCGTTTTCGGTGAATTGCTAGTCTAATTCTATTGGAATCGAGCTAATGAAAGGAGGTTTTGATTTCATGATAACTTCGGGTTTGTTCGTTTTTGGCGAATTGCTAGTCTAATTAGATTGGAGTCGAGCCACTAAAAAGTGGCTTTCGATTTCATGATAAATTAGGGTTTGTTCATTTTTGGAGAAATGCTAGTCTAATTCGATTGGAAATGAACCAATGAAAAGTGGTTTTTGATTTTGCAATAACTTCGCATTTGTTCATTTTTTGCGAATTATCAGTCCAATTCGATTGGAATCGAGCCAGTGAAAAGTGGTTTTGGATTTCATGATAAATACGGGTTTGATCATTTTCGGCTAACTGCTAGTCTAATTCGATTGGAATTGAGCTAATAAAAAGTGGTTTGGATTTCATGATAACTTCGGGTTTGATCATTTTCAAAAAATTGCTGGTCTAATTCGGTTGGAATTGAGCTAATGTAAAGTGGTTTCAATTTCATGATAACTTTGGGTTCGATCATTATTGGCAAATTGCTAGTCCAATTGGATTGAAATCGAGCCAATGAAAATTTGTTTTTGATTTCATGATAACTTCGGGTTTGTTCCTTTTTGGAGAAATGCTAGTCCAATTCGATTGGAATCGAGCCAATGAAAAGTGGTTTTCGATTATATGATAACTTCAGGTTTGTTCTTTTTCGTGAATTGCTAGTCTAACTCGATTGGAATCGAGCCAATGAAAAGTGGTTTTTGATTTCATGAAAACTTCGGGTTTGATTGTTTTTGGTGAATTGCTAGTCTAATTCGATAGGAATCGAGCCAATGAAAAGTTGTTTTGATTTCATGATAACTTTGGCTTTGATCATTTTCCGCAAATTGCTAGTCCAATTCGATTGGAATCAAGCCAATGAAAAGTGGTTTTTGATTTCATTATAACTTCGAGTTTGATCATTTTTCGGTGAATTGCTAGTCTAATTCGATTGGAATCGAGCTAATGTAAAGTGGTTTTGATTTCATGATAACTTCGGGTTCGTTCTGGTGAATTGCTAGACTAATTAGATTGGAATCGAGCCACTGAAAAGTGGCTTTCGATTTCATGATAACTTCGGGTTTGTTCATTTTTGGAGAAATGCTAGTCTCATTTGATTGGAATCGAACCATTGAAAAGTGGTTTTTGATTTCACGATAACTTCGCGTTTGTTCATTTTTTGCAAATTGCCAGTCTAATTCGATTGGAATCGAGCCAGTGAAAAGTGGTTTTCGATTTCATGATAAATACGGTTTGATCGTTTTCGGCTAATTGCTAGTCTAATTCGATTGAAATTGATCTAACGAAAAGTGGTTCGGATTTCACGATAACTTCGGGTTTGTTCGTTTTTGGCGAACTGCTACTCTAATTAGATAGGAATCGAGCCAATGAAAAGTGGCTTTCCATTTCATGATGACTTCGGGATTGTTAGTTTTCGGCTAATTGCTAGCCTAATTCGATAGGAATCGAGGCAATGAAAAGTGGATTTTGATTTCATGATAACTTCGTGTTTGATCATTTTCGGTAAATTGCTAGTCTAATTCGATTGGAATCGAGCCGATGAAAAGTGGCTTTCGATTTCAGGATAACTTCGGGTTTGATCGTTTTCGAAAAATTATTGGTCTAATTCGGTTGGAATCGAGCCAATGAAAAGTGGTTTTTAATTTCATGATAACATCAGGTTTGTTCGTCTTTGACAAATTGCTAGTCTAATTTGATTGGAATCGAGCCAATGAAAAGTGGTTTTTGATTTCATGATAATTTCAGGTTTGATCATTTTTGGCGAATTGCCAATCTAATTCGATTGGAATCGAGCCAATGACAAGTGGTTTTCGATTTTAAGATAACTTTTAGTTTGTTCCTTTTTGGCTAATTGCTAGTCTAATTTGATTGGAATCGAGCCAATGAAAAGTGGTTTTTGATTTCTTGATAACTTTGGGTTTGATCATTTTCGGCGAATTGCTAGTCTAATTCGATTGGAATCAAGCCAATGAAAAGTGATTTTTGATTTCATGATAACTTCGGGTTTGATCATTTTCGGTAAATTACTAGACTAATTCGATTGGAATCGAGCCAATGAAAAGTGGTTTTTGATTTCATGATAACTTCGGGTTCGTTCCTTTTTGGAGAAATGCTAGTCTAATTCGATTGGAATCGGGCCAATGAAAAGTTGTTTTTGATTACATGATAACTTCGGGCTTGTTCGTCTTTGACAAATTGCTAGTCTAATACGATTAGAATCGAGCCTGTGAAAAGTGGTTTCTGATTTCATAAAAACTTCGAGTTTGATCATTTTCGGTGAATTGCTAGTCTAATTCGATTGGAATCGAGCCAATGAAAAGTGGTTTTTGATTACATGATAACTTCGGGTTTGTTCGTCTTTGACAAATTGCTAGTCTAATACGATTGAAATCGAACCTATGAAAAGTGGTTTCTGATTTCATGAAAACTTCTGGTTTGATCATTTTCGGTGAATTGGTAGTCCTATTCGATTGGAATTGACACATGAAAAGTGGTTTTTGATATCATGATAACTTCGGGTTTGATCATTTTTGGCGAATTGCCTGTGTAATTCGAATGGAATCGAGGCAATAAAAAGTGGTTTTTGATTTCATGATAACTTCGGGTTTTTTCGTTTTTGGAGAAATGCTAGTCTAATTCGATAGGAATCGAGCCAATGAAAAGTGGTTTTTGATTTCATGATAACTTTAGGTTTGTTCATTTTTGGAGAAATACTAGTGTAATTCGATTGGAATCGAGCCAATGAAAAGTGGTTTTTGATTTCATGATAACTTCGGGTTTGATCATTTTCGACGAATTGCCAGTCTAATTCGATTGGAATTCGAGCCAATAAAAAGTGGGTTTCGATTTCTTGATAACTTTAGGTTTGTTCATTTTCGGCTAATTACTAGACTAATTCGATTGGAATCGAGCCAATTAAAAGTGGTTTTTGATTTCATGATAACTTCGGGTTTGATCATTTTCGGCAAATTGCCAGTCCAATCCG
Source organism: Olea europaea var. sylvestris (assembly GCF_002742605.1). Classification (NCBI taxonomy): domain Eukaryota; kingdom Viridiplantae; phylum Streptophyta; class Magnoliopsida; order Lamiales; family Oleaceae; genus Olea; species Olea europaea. The sequence continues at coordinate 52,247 of NW_019247462.1, read as the reverse complement.
ATTGAAATTTAGCCAATGAAAAGTTGTTTTTGATTTCGTGATAACTTCGGGTGTGTTCGTTTTCAAAAAATTGCTAGTCTAATTCTGTTGAAATCGAGCCAATGAAAAGTGGTTTTCGATTTCATGATAACTTCAGGTTTGATCATTTTCGACAAATTGCTAGTCCAATTCGATTTGAATCGAGAGAATGAAAAGTGGTGTTTGATTTCTTGATAATTTCGGGTTTGCTCATTTTCGGTAAATTCTTGTCTAATTCAGTTGGAATCGAGCCCATAAAAAGTGGCTTTCGATTTCATGATAACTTCGGGTTTGATCGTTTTTGAAAAATTGATAGTCTAATTTGGTTGGAATCAAGCCAATGAATAGTGGTTTTCGATTTTATGACAACTTCGGGTTTGGTCGTTTTCAAAAAATTGCTAGTCTAATTCGGTTGAAATCGAGCCAATGAAAAGTGGTTTTCGATTTCATGATAACTTCAGGTTTGATCATTTTCGACAAATTGCTAGTCCAATTCGATTGGAATCGAGCCAATGAAAAGTGGTTTTTGATTTCATGATAACTTCGGCTTTGATCGTTTTCGGTGAATTGCTAGTCTAATTCTATTGGAATCGAGCTAATGAAAGGTGGTTTTGATTTCATGATAACTTCGGGTTTGTTCGTTTTTGGCGAATTGCTAGTCTAATTAGATTGGAGTCGAGCCACTAAAAAGTGGCTTTCGATTTCATGATAAATTAGGGTTTGTTCATTTTTGGAGAAATGCTAGTCTAATTCGATTGGAAATGAACCAATGAAAAGTGGTTTTTGATTTTGCAATAACTTCGCGTTTGTTCATTTTTTGCGAATTATCAGTCCAATTCGATTGGAATCGAGCCAGTGAAAAGTGGTTTTTGATTTCATGATAAATACGGGTTTGATCATTTTCGGCTAACTGTTAGTCTAATTCGATTGGAATTGAGCTAATAAAAAGTGGTTTGGATTTCATTATAACTTCGGGTTTGATCATTTTCAAAAAATTACGGGTCTAATTCGGTTGGAATCGAGCTAATGTAAAGTGGTTTCAATTTCATGATAACTTTGGGTTTGATCATTTTTGGCAAATTGCTAGTCCAATTCGATTGAAATCGAGCCAATGAAAATTTGTTTTTGATTTCATGATAACTTCGGGTTTGTTCCTTTTTGGAGAAATGCTAGTCCAATTCGATTGGAATCGAGCCAATGAAAAGTGGTTTTCGATTACATGATAACTTCAGGTTTGTTCTTTTTCGTGAATTGCTAGTCTAACTCGATTGGATTCGAGCCAATGAAAAGTGGTTTTTGATTTCATGAAAACTTCGGGTTTGATTGTTTTTGGTGAATTGCTAGTCTAATTCGATAGGAATCGAGCCAATGAAAAGTTGTTTTGATTTCATGATAACTTTGGCTTTGATCATTTTCCGCAAATTGCTAGTCCAATTCGATTGAAATCAAGCCAATGAAAAGTGGTTTTTGATTTCATTATAACTTCGAGTTTGATCATTTTTCGGTGAATTGCTAGTCTAATTCGATTGGAATCGAGCTAATGTAAAGTGGTTTTGATTTCATGATAACTTCGGGTTTGTTCTGGTGAATTGCTAGTCTAATTAGATTGGAATCGAGCCACTGAAAAGTGGCTTTCGATTTCATGATAACTTCGGGTTTGTTCTGGTGAATTGCTAGTCTAATTAGATTGGAATCGAGCCACTGAAAAGTGGCTTTCGATTTCATGATAACTTCGGGTTTGTTCATTTTTGGAGAAATGCTAGTCTCATTTGATTGGAATCGAACCATTGAAAAGTGGTTTTTGATTTCACGATAACTTCGCGTTTGTTCATTTTTTGCAAATTGCCAGTCTAATTCGATTGGAATCGAGCCAGTGAAAAGTGGTTTTCGATTTCATGATAAATACGGTTTGATCGTTTTCGGCTAATTGCTAGTCTAATTCGATTGAAATTGATCTAACGAAAAGTGGTTCGGATTTCACGATAACTTCGGGTTTGTTCGTTTTTGGCGAACTGCTACTCTAATTAGATAGGAATCGAGCCAATGAAAAGTGGCTTTCCATTTCATGATGACTTCGGGTTTGTTAGTTTTCGGCTAATTGCTAGCCTAATTCGATAGGAATCGAGGCAACGAAAAGTGGATTTTGATTTCATGATAACTTCGTGTTTGATCATTTTCGGTAAATTGCTAGTCTAATTCAATTGGAATCGAGCCGATGAAAAGTGGCTTTCGATTTCAGGATAACTTCGGGTTTGATCGTTTTTGAAAAATTATTGGTCTAATTCGGTTGTAATCGAGCCAATGAAAAATGGTTTTTAATTTCATGATAACATCAGGTTTGTTCGTCTTTGACAAATTGCTAGTCTAATTTGATTGGAATCGAGCCAATGAAAAGTGGTTTTTGATTTCATGATAATTTCAGGTTTGATCATTTTTGGCAAATTGCCAGTCTAATTCGATTCGAATCGAGCCAATGAAAAGTGGTTTTCGATTTTAAGATAACTTTTAGTTTGTTCGTTTTTGGCTAATTGCTAGTCTAATTTGATTGGAATCGAGCCAATGAAAAGTGGTTTTTGATTTCTTGATAACTTTGGGTTTGATCATTTTCGGCGAATTGCTAGTCTAATTCGATTGGAATCAAGCCAATGAAAAGTGATTTTTGATTTCATGATAACTTCGAGTTTGACCATTTTCGGCGAATTACTAGACTAATTCGATTGGAATCGAGCCAATGAAAAGTGGTTTTTGATTTAATGATAACTTCGGGTTCGTTCCTTTTTGGAGAAATGCTAGTCTAATTCGATTGGAATCGGGCCAATGAAAAGTTGTTTTTGATTACATGATAACTTCGGGCTTGTTCGTCTTTGACAAATTGCTAGTCTAATATGATTGGAATCGAGCCTATGAAAAGTGGTTTCTGATTTCATAAAAACTTCGAGTTTGATCATTTTCGGTGAATTGCTAGTCTAATTCGATTGGAATCGAGCCAATGAAAAGTGGTTTTTGGTCTAATTCGATTGGAATTGGCCCAATGAAAAGTGGTTTTTGATTTCACGATAACTTCGAGTTTGATCATTTTCGGCTAACTGCTAGTCTAATTCGATAGGAATCGAGCCAATGAAAAGTGATTTTTGATTTAATGATAACTTCGGGTTCGTTCCTTTTTGGAGAAATGCTAGTCTAATTCCATTGGAGTCGAGCTGATGAAAAGTGGTTTTTGATTTCACGATAACTTCGAGTTTGATCATTTTCGGCTAACTGCTAGTCTAATTCGATAGGAATCGAGCCAATGAAAAGTGATTTTTGATTTAATGATAACTTCGGGTTCGTTCCTTTTTGGAGAAATGCTAGTCTAATTCCATTGGAGTCGAGCTGATGAAAAGTGGTTTTTGATTTCACGATAACTTCGAGTTTGATCATTTTCGGCTAACTGCTAGTCTAATTCGATAGGAATCGAGCCAATGAAAAGTGATTTTTGATTTAATGATAACTTCGGGTTCGTTCCTTTTTGGAGAAATGCTAGTCTAATTCCATTGGAGTCGAGCTGATGAAAAGTGGTTTTTGATTTCACGATAACTTCGAGTTTGATCATTTTCGGCTAACTGCTAGTCTAATTCGATAGGAATCGAGCCAATGAAAAGTGATTTTTGATTTAATGATAACTTCGGGTTCGTTCCTTTTTGGAGAAATGCTAGTCTAATTCCATTGGAGTCGAGCTGATGAAAAGTGGTTTTTGATTTCACGATAACTTCGAGTTTGATCATTTTCGGCTAACTGCTAGTCTAATTCGATAGGAATCGAGCCAATGAAAAGTGATTTTTGATTTAATGATAACTTCGGGTTCGTTCCTTTTTGGAGAAATGCTAGTCTAATTCCATTGGAGTCGAGCTGATGAAAAGTGGTTTTTGATTTCACGATAACTTCGAGTTTGATCATTTTCGGCTAACTGCTAGTCTAATTCGATAGGAATCGAGCCAATGAAAAGTGATTTTTGATTTAATGATAACTTCGGGTTCGTTCCTTTTTGGAGAAATGCTAGTCTAATTCCATTGGAGTCGAGCTGATGAAAAGTGGTTTTTGATTTCACGATAACTTCGAGTTTGATCATTTTCGGCTAACTGCTAGTCTAATTCGATAGGAATCGAGCCAATGAAAAGTGATTTTTGATTTAATGATAACTTCGGGTTCGTTCCTTTTTGGAGAAATGCTAGTCTAATTCCATTGGAGTCGAGCTGATGAAAAGTGGTTTTTGATTTCACGATAACTTCGAGTTTGATCATTTTCGGCTAACTGCTAGTCTAATTCGAGTGGAATTGAGCTAATAAAAAGTGGTTTGGATTTCATGATAACTTCGGGTTTGATCATTTTCAAAAAATTGCTGGTCTAATTCGGTTGGAATCGAGCTAATGTAAAGTGGTTTTCAATTTCATGATAACTTTGGGTTTGATCATTTTTGGCAAATTGCTAGTCCAATTCGATAGAAATCGAGCCAATGAAAATTTTTTTTTGATTTCATGATAATTTTGGGTTTGTTCCTTTTTGAAGAAATGCTAGTAAAATTCGATTGGAATCGAGCCAATGAAAAGTGGTTTTTGATTACATGATAACTTCGGGTTTGTTCTTTTTCGTGAATTGCTAGTCCAACTCAATTATAATCGAGCCAATGAAAAGTGGTTTTTGATTTCATGAAAACTTCGGGTTTGATCGTTTTCGATGAATTGCTAGTCTAATTCAATTGGAATCGAGCCAATGAAAAGTTGTTTTGATTTCATGATAACTTCGTGTTTGTTCGTTATTGGAGAATTGCTAGTCTTATTCGATTAGAATCGAGCCAACAAAAAGTGGTTTGAGATTTCATGATAACAACGGGTTTGTTTGGCTTTGGCAAATTTCTAGTCTAATTAGATTGGAATCGAGCCAATGAAAAGTGGTTTTTGATTTCATGATAACATCGGGTTTGTTCATTTTTGGCGAATTACTAGCCTAATTCGATTGGAATCGAGCCAATGCATAGTGGTTTTTGATTTCATGATAACTTCGATTTTGATCAATTTTGGCGAATTGCTAGTCTAATTCGATTGGAATGGAGCCAATGAAAAGTGGTTTTTGATTTCATGATAACTTCGGATTTGTTCGTTTTCGGCTAATTGCTAGTCTTTTTGATTGTAATCAAGCCAATGAAAAGTGGTTTTTGATTACATGATAACTTCGGGTTTGATCATTTTCGACGAATTGCTAGTCTAATTCGATTGGAATCGAGCCAATGAAAAGTGGCTTTCGATTTCATGATAACTTCGGGTTTGATCGTTTTCGAAAAATTACTGGTCTAATTCGATTGGAATCGAGCCAATGAATGGTGGTTTTCAATTTCATGATAACTTCGGGTTTGATCATTTTCGGCAAATTGCTAGTTCGATTTAATTGGAATCGAGCCAATGAAAAGTAGTTTTTGATTTCATGATAACTTCGGGTTTGTTCCTTTTTGGAGAAATGCTAGTCTAATTCGATCGGTATCGAGCCAATGAAAAGTGGTTTTTGGTTACACGATAACTTCGGGTTTGTTCATCTTTGACAAATTGATAGTCTAATACGATTGGAATCGAGCAAATGAAAAGTGGTTTCTGTATCACGAAAACTTTTGGTTTGATCGTTTTCGGTGAATTGCTAGTCTAATTCGATTGAAATTGACCCAATGGAAAGGGGTTTTTGATTTCATGATAGCTTCGGGTTTGATCATTTTCAGTGAAGTGCCTATCTAATTCGATTCGAATCGAGCCAATGAAAAGTGATTTTTTATTTCATGATAACTTCAGGTTTGTTCGTTTTTGGCTAATTGCTAGACTAATTCGAATGGAATCGAGCCAATGAAAAGTGGTTTTTTATTTCATGATAACTCCAGGTTTGTTTATTTTTGGAGAAATACTAGTCTAATTCGATTGGAATCGAGCCAATGAAAGTGGTCTTTGACTTCATGATAACTTCGGGTTTGACCATTTTCGGCGAATTGCCAGTCTAATTCGATTGGAATCGAGCAAATGATAAGTGGGTTTTGATTTCGTGATAACTTTGGGTTTGTTCCTTTTCGGCTAATTGCTAGTCTAATTCGATTGGAATCGAGCCTATGAAAATTTGTTTTTGATTTCATGATAACTTCGGGTTTGATCATTTTCAAGGAATTACAAGTGTAATTCGTTCAGAATCGAGCCAATGAAAAGTGGCTTTTGATTTCACGATAACTTCGGGTTTGATCGTTTTCGAAAAATTACTGGTCTAATCCGATTGGAATTGAGCCAATGTAAAGTGGTTTTCAATTTCATGATAACTTCGGGTTTGATCATTTTCGGCAAATTGCTAGTCCAATTCGATCGGAATCGAGCCAATGAAAATTTGTTTTTGATTTCATGATAACTTCGGGTTTGTTCCTTTTTGGAGAAATGCTAGTCCAATTCGTTTGGAATCGAGCCAATGAAAAGTGGTTTTTGATTACATGATAACTTCAGGTTCGTTCTTTTTCGTGAATTGCTAGTCTAATTCGACGGGAATCGAGCCAATAAAAAGTGGCTTTCAATTTCATGATAACTTCGGGTTTGATCGTTTTCAAAAAATTGATAGTCTAATTCGGTTGGAATCGAGCTAACGAAAAGTGGTTTTCGATTTCATGATAACTTCGGGTTTGATCGTTTTCAAAAAATTGCTAGTCTAATTCGGTTGGAATCGAGCCAATGAAAAGTGGTTTTCGATTTCATGATAACTCCGGGTTTGATCATTTTCGGCAAATTGCTAGTCCAATTCGATTGGAATCGTGCCAATGAAAAGTGGTTTTTGATTTCATGATAAATTCGGGTTTGTTCGTTTTTGTAGAAATGCTAGTCTAATTCGATTAGAATCGAGCCATTGAAAAGTGGTTTTTGATTTCGTGATAACTTCGGGTTTGTTCTTTTTGGCGAATTGCTTGTCTAATTTGATTGGAATCGAGCCAATGAAAAGTGGTTTTTGATTTCATGATAACTTCGGGTTTGTTCATTTTTGGCGAATTGCTAGTCCAATTAGATTGGAGTCGAACCACTGAAAAGTGGCTTTCGATTTCATGATAAGTTCGGGTTTGTTCATTTTTGGAGAAATGCTAGTCTAATTCAATTGGAAACGAACCAATGAAAAGTGGTTTTTGATTTCACGATAACTTCGCGTTTGTTCATTTTTTGGAAATTGCCAGTCTAATTCGATTGGAATCGAGCTAGTGAAAAGTGGTTTTTGATTTCATGATACATACGGGTTTGATCGTTTTCGGCAAATTGCTAGTCTCGTTTGATTGGAATTGAGCTAATGAAAAGTGGTTCGGATTTCATGATAACTTCGGGTTTGATCGTTTTCGAAAAATTACTGGTCTAATTCGGTTGGAATCGAGCCAATGTAAAGTGGTTTTCAATTTCATGATAACTTTGGGTTTGATCATTTTCTGCGAATTGCTAGTCTAATTCGATTGGAATCGAGCCAATGAAAAGTGGTTTTTGATTTGAGGATAACTTCGGGTTTGTTCATTTTCGGCTATTTGGTAGTCTAATTTGATTGGAATCGAGCCAATGAAATGTGGTTTTTGATTTCACGATAACTTCGAATTTTTTCATTTTCAGCTAATTGCTAGTCTTTTTTGATTGGAATTGAGCCAATGAAAAGTGGTTTTCAATTTCACGTTAACTTCAGGTTTGATCATTTTCGGCAAATTGCTAGTCCAATTCGATTGGAATCGAGCCAATGAAAAGTAGTTTTTGATTTCAAGATAACTTCAGGTTTGTTCCTTTTTGGAGAAATGCTAGTCTAATTCGATTGGAATCGAGCCAATGAAAAGTGGTTTTTGATTGCATGATAACTTCGGGTTTGTTCGTCTTTGACGAATTGCTAGTCAAATACAACTGGAATCGAGCCAATGAAAAGTGGTTTCTGATTTCATGAAAACGTCTAGTTTGATCGTTTTCGGTGAATTGCTAGTCTAATTCGATTGGAATTGACCCAATGAAAAGTAGTTTTTGATTTCATGATAACTTCGGGTTTGATCATTTTCGGCGAATTGCCAGTCTAATTCGATTGGAATCGAGCTAATGAAAAGTGATTTTTGGTTTCATGATAACTTCAGGTTTGTTCGTTTTCGGCTAATTGCTAGTGTAATTCGATTGGAAGCGAGCCAAGGAAAAGTGGTTTTTGATTTCATGATAACTTCAGGTCTGTTCATTTTTGGAGAAATACTCGTCTAATTTGATTGGAATCGAGCCAATGAAAAGTGGTTTTTGATTTCATGATAACTTCGGGGTTGATCATATTTGATGAATTGCCAGTCTAATTCGATTGGAATCGAGCCAATGAAAAGTGGTTTTCGATTTCATGATAACTTGAGGTATGTTCATTTAAGGAGAAATACTAGTCTAATTCGATTCGAATGGAGCCAATGAAAAGTGGTTTTTGATTTCATGATAACTTGAGGTATGTTCATTTTAAGAGAAATACTAGTCTAATTCGATTGGAATCGAGCCAATGAAAAGTGGTTTTTGATTTCATGATAACTTCGGGTTTGATCATTTTCTGCGAATTGCGAGTCTAATTCTGTTGGAATCGAGCCAATGAAAAGTGGTTTTTGATTTCAGGATAACTTCGGGTTTGTTCATTTTCGGCTAATTGCCAGTCTAGTTTGATTGGATTCGAGCCAATGAAAAGTGGTTTCTGATTTCATGAAAACTTCTGGTTTGATCGTTTTCGGAGAATTGCTAGTCTAATTCGATTGGAATTGACCCAATGAAAAGTGGTTTTTGATTTCCAGATAACTTCGGGTTTGATCATTTTCTGCGAATTGCTAGTCTAATTCGATTGGAATCGAGACAATGAAAAGTGCTTTTTGATTTGACGATAACTTCAAGTTTGTTTGTTTTCGGCTAACTGCTAGTCAAATTTGATTGGAATCGAGCCAATGAAATGTGGTTTTTGATTTCACGATAACTTCGGATTTGTTCGTTTTCGGCTAATTGCTAGTCTTTTTTTGATTGGAATCAAGCCAATGAAAAGTAGTTTTTGATTTCATGATAACTTCGGGTTTGATCATTTTCGGCGAATTGCTAGTCTAATTCGATTGGAATCGAGCCAATAAAAAGTGGCTTTCGATTTCATGATAACTTCGGGTTTCATCATTTTTGAAAAATTACTAGTCTAATTCGGTTGGAATCGAGCCAATGAAAAGTGGTTTTCAATTTCATTTTAACTTCGGGTTTGATCATTTTCGGCAAATTGGTAGTCCAATTAGATTGGAATCGAGCCAATGAAAAGTAGTTTTTGACTTCATATAACTTCGGGTTTGTTCCTTTTTGGAGAAATGCTAGTCTAATTCAATTTGAATCGAGCCAATGAAAAGTGGTTTTTGATTACATGATAACTTCGGGTTTGTTCGTCTTTGACAAATTGCTAGTCTAATACAATTGGAATCAAGTCAATGAAAAGTGGTTTCTGATTTCATGAAAACGTCTCGTTTGATCATTTTCGGTGAATTGCTAGTCTAATTCGATTGGAATTGACCCAATGAAAAGTGGTTTTTGATTTCATGATAACTTCGGGTTTGATCATTTTCGGCGGATTGCCAGTCTAATTCGATTGGAATCGAGCCAATGAAAAGTGATTTTTGGTTTCATGATAACTTCAGGTTTGTTCGTTTTCGGCTAATTGCTAGTCTAATTCAATTGGAATCGAGCCAATGAAAAGTGGTTTTTGATTTCATGATGACTTCGAGCTTGTTCGTTTACGGTGAATTGCTAGTCTTATTTGATTAGAATCGCGCCGATGAAAAATAGTTTTTGATTTCATGATAACTTCAGGTTTGTTCATTTTTGGAGAAATACTAGTCTAATTCGATTGGAATCGAGCCAATGAAATGTGGTTTTTGATTTCATGATAACTTCGGGTTTGTTCTTTTTCGTGAATTGCTAGTCTAACTCGATTGGAATTGAGCTGATGAAAAGTGGTTTTTGATTTCATGAAAACTTCGGGTTTGATCATTTTCGGTGAGTTACTAGTCTAATTCCATTGGAATCGAGCCAATGAAAAGTTGTTTTGATTTCAGGATAACTTCGGGTTTGATCATTTTCGGCAAATTGCTAGTCCAATTCGATTGGAATCGAGCAAATGAAAATTTGTTTTTGATTTTATGATGACTTCGGGTTTGTTCCTTTTTGGAGAAATGCTAGTCTAATTCGATTGGAATCGAGCCAATGAAAAGTGGTTTTTGATTACATGATAACTTCGGGTTTGTTCTTTTTCGTGAATTGCTAGTCTAACTCGATTGGAATCGAGCTAATGAAAAGTGGTTTTTGATTTCATGATAACTTCAGGTATGTTCATTTTTGGAGAAATACTAGTCTAATTCGATTGGAATCGAGCTAATGAAAAGTGGTTTTTGATTTCATGATAACTTCGGGTTTATCTTTTTTTTTAATTGCCAGTCTAATTCGATTGGAATCGAACCAATGAAAAGTTGTTTTTGATTTCATGATAACTTTAGGTATGTTCATTTTTGGAGAAATACTAGCCTAATTCGATTAGAATAGAGCCAATGAAAAGTAGTTTTTGATTTCATGATAATTTCGGGTTTGTTCCTTTTTGGAGAAATGCTAGTCTAATTCGATTGGAATCGAGCCAATGAAAAGTGGTTTTTTATTACATGATAACTTCGGGTTTGTTCGTCTTTGACGAATTGCTAGTCGAATACAATTGGAATCGAGCCAACGAAAAGTGGTTTCTGATTTCATGAAAATGTCTGGTTTGATCGTTTTCCGTGAATTGCTAGTGTAATTCGATTGGAATTGACCCAATGAAAAGTGGTTTTTGATTTCATGATAACTTTGGGTTTGATCATTTTCGGCAAATTGCTAGTCTAATTCGATTGGAATCGAGCCAATGAAAAGTGATTTTTGATTTCATGATAACTTCAGGTTTGTTCATTTTCGGCTAATTGCTAGTCTAATTCGATTGGAATCGAGCCAATGAAAAGTGGTTTTTGATTTCATGATAACTTCAGGTTTGTTCATTTTTGGAGAAATACTAGTCTAATTCGATTGGAATCGAGCCAATGAAAAGTGGTTTTTGATTTCATGAAAACTTCGGGTTTGTTCTTTTTCGTGAATTGCTAGTCTAACTTAATTGGAATCGAGCCAATGAAAAGTGGTTTTTGATTTCATGAAAACATTCGGGTTTGATCATTTTCGGTGAATTACTCCATTGGAATCGAGCCAATGAAAAGTTATTTTGATTTCACGGTAACTTTGGGTTTGATCATTTTCGGCAAATTGCTAGTCCAATTAGATTGGAATCGAGCCAATGAAAAGTGGTTTTTGATTTCATGATAACTTCGGGTTTGATCATTTTCGATGAATTGCTAGTCTAATTCGATTGGAATCGAACCAATGAAAAGAGGTTTTTGATTTCATGATAAGTTCGGGTTTGATCATTTTCTGCGAATTGCTAGTCTAATTCGATTGGAATCGAGCCAATGAAGAGTGGTTTTTGATTTCAGGATAACTTCGGGGATATGCTCGTTTTCGGCTAATTGCTAGACTAATTTGATTGGAATCGAGCCAATGAAAAGTGGTTTCTGATTTCATGAAAACTTCTGGTTTGATCTTCTTCGGTGAATTGCTAGTCTAATTCGATTGAAATTGACCCGACCAAAATTGGTTTTTGATTTCATGATAACTACGGGTTGGATCACTTTCTGCGAGTTTCTAGTCTAAATCGATTGGAATCGAGCCAATGAAAAGTTGTTTTTGATTTGAGGATAACTTCGGGATTAATCATTTTCGACAAATTGCAAGTCCAATTCGATTGGAATCGAGCCAATGAAAAGTTGTTTTTGATTTCATGATAACTTCGGGTTTGTTCTTTTTCGTGAATTGCTAGTCTAACTCGATTGGAATCGAGCCAATGAAAAGTGGTTTTTGATTTCATGAAAACTTCGGGTTTGATCGTTTTCGATGAATTACTAGTCTAATTCCATTCGGATCGAGCCAATGAAAAGTGGTTTCTGATTTCACGAAAACTTCGGGTTTGATCGTTTTCGACGAATTGCTAGTCCAATTAGATTTGAATCGAGCCAATGAAAAGTTGTTTTTGATTTCACGATAACTTCGGGTTTGATCGTTTTCGGTGAATTGCTAGTCTAATTCGATTGGAATCGAGCTAATAAATAGTGGTTTTGATTTCATGATAACTTCGGGTTTGTTCGTTTTTGGCTAATTGCTAGACTAATTAGATTGGAATCGAGCCACTGAAAAATGGCTTTCGATTTCATGATAACTTCGGGTTTGTTCATTTTTGGAGAAATGCTAGTCTAATTCGATTGGAATCGAACCAATTAAAAGTGGTTTTTCATTTTAGGATAACTTCGCGTTTGTTCACTTTTTGCAAATTGCCAGTCTAATTCGATTGGAATCGAGCCAGTGAAAAGTGGTTTTTGATTTCATGATAAATACGGGTTTGACCGTTTTCGGCTAATTGCTAGTCTAATTCGATTGGAATTGATCTAACGAAAAGTGGTTTGGATTTCACGATAACTTTAGATTTGTTCATTTTTTGCGAATTGCTAGTCTAATTAGATAGGAATCGAGCCAATGAAAAGCGGCTTTCCGTTTCATGATAACTTCGTGTTTGCTCATTTTTGGAGAAATGCTAGCCTAATTCGATTGGAATCGAGCCAATGAAAAGTTGTTTTCGATTTCATGATAACATCGAGCTTGTTCGTCTTTGACAAATTGCTAGTCTAATTCGATTGGAATCGAGCCAATGAAAAGTGGTTTTTGATTTCATGATAACATCGGGTTTGTTCGTCTTTGACAAATTGCTAGTCTAATTCGATTGGAATCGAGCCAATGAAAAGTGGTTTTTGATTTCATGATAACTTCGGGTATGTTCATTTTTGTTGAAATACTAGTCTAATTTGATTGGAATCAAGCCAATGAAAAGTGATTTTTGATTTCATGATAACTTCGGGTTTGTTCGTTTTTCGCTAATTGCCAGTCTAATTAGATTGGAATCGAGCCCCTGAAAAGTGGCTTTCGATTTCATGATAACTTCGGGTTTGTTCATTTTTGGAGAAATGCTAGTCTAATTCGATTGGAATCGAACCAATGAAAAGTGGTTTTTGATTTCATGATAACTTCGGGTTTGATCATTTTCTGCGAATTGCGAGTCTAATTCGGTTGGAATCGAGCCAATGAAAAGTGGTTTTTGATTTCAGGATAACTTCGGGTTTGTTCATTTTCGGCTAATTGCCAGTCTAGTTTGATTGGATTCGAGCCAATGAAAAGTGGTTTCTGATTTCATGAAAACTTCTGGTTTGATCGTTTTCGGAGAATTGCTAGTCTAATTCGATTGGAATTAACCCAATGAAAAGTGGTTTTCGATTTCCAGATAACTTCGGGTTTGATCATTTTATGCGAATTGCTAGTCTAATTCGATTGGAATCGAGACAATGAAAAGTGCTTTTTGATTTGACGATAACTTCAAGTTTGTTCGTTTTCGGCTAACTGCTAGTCAAATTTGATTGGAATCGAGCCAATGAAATGTGGTTTTTGATTTCACGATAACTTCGGATTTGTTCGTTTTCGGCTAATTGCTAGTCTTTTTTTGATTGGAATCGAGCCAATGAAAAGTAGTTTTTGATTTCATGATAACTTCGGGTTTGATCATTTTCGGCGAATTGCTAGTCTAAATCGATTGGAATCGAGCCAATGAAAAGTGGTTTTTGATTTCACGAAAACTTCGGTTTTAACGTTTTCGACGAATTGCTAGTCCAATTAGATTGGAATCGAGCCAATGAAAAGTTGTTTTTGATTTCATGATAACTTCGGGTTTGATCGTTTTCGGTGAATTGCTAGTCTAATTCGATTGGAATCGAGCTAATGAAAAGTGGTTTTGATTTCATGATAACTTCGGGTTTGTTCATTTTTGGCTAGTTGCTAGACTAATTAGATTGGAATCGAGCCACTAAAAAGTGGCTTTCGATTTCATGATAACTTCGGGTTTGTTCATTTTTGGAGAAATGCTAGCCTAATTCGATTGGAACCGAACCAATGAAAAGTGGTTTTTCATTTTAGGATAACTTCGTGTTTGTTCACTTTTTGCAAATTGCCAGTCTAATTCGATTGAAATCGAGCCAGTGAAAAGTGGTTTTTGATTTCATGATAAATACGGGTTTGATCGTTTTCGGCTAATTGCTAGTCTAATTCTATTGGAATTGATCTAACGAAAAGTGGTTTGGATTTCACGATAACTTTAGATTTGTTCGTTTTTTGCGAATTGCTAGTCTAATTAGATAGGAATCGAGCCAATGAAAAGTGGCTTTCGATTTCATGATAACTTCGGGTTTGTTCATTTTTGGAGAAATGCTAGCCTAATTCGATTGGAATCGAGCCAATGAAAAGTGGTTTTTCATTTTAGGATAACTTCGTGTTTGTTCACTTTTTGCAAATTGCCAGTCTAATTCGATTGAAATCGAGCCAGTGAAAAGTGGGTTTTGATTTCATGATAAATACGGGTTTGATCGTTTTCGGTGAATTGCTAGTCTAATTCGATTGGAATCGAGCCAATGAAAAGTTGTTTTTGATTTCATGATAACATCGGGTTTGTTCGTCTTTGACAAATTGCTAGTCCAATTCGATTGGGATCGAGCCAATGAAAAGTGCTTTTTGATTTCATAATAACTTCGGGTATGTTCATTTTTGGAGAAATACTAGTCTAATTCGTTTGGAATCGAGCCAATGAAAAGTGGTTTTAGATTTCATGATAACATCGGGTTTGTTCGTCTTTGACAAATTGCTAGTCCAATTCGATTGGAATCGAGCCAATGAAAAGTGCTTTTTGATTTCATGATGACTTCGGGTATGTTCATTTTTGGAGGAATACTAGTCTAATTTGTTTGGAATCGAGCCAATGAAAAGTGGTTTTTGATTTCATGATAACTTCGGGTTTGATCATTTTCAGCGAATTGCCAATCTAATTCGATTGGAATCGAACCAATGAAAAGTGGTTTTTGATTTTTTGATAACTTTAGGTATGTTTATTTTTGGAGAAATACTAGTCTATTTCGATTGGAATCGAGCCAATGAAAAGTTGTTTTTGATTTCATGATAACTTCGGGTTTGATCATTTTCTGCGAATTGCTAGTCCAATTCGATTACAATCGAGCCAATGAAGAGGGGTTTTTGATTTCAGGATAACTTCGGGTTTGTTCATTTTCGGCTAATTGCTATTCTAATTTGATTGGAATCGAGCCAATGAAAAGTGGTTTCTGATTTCGTGAAAACTTCTGGTTTGATCGTTTTCTGTGAATTGCTAGTCTAATTCGATTGGAATTGACCCAATGAAAAGTGGTTTTTGATTTCATGATAACTTCGGGATTGATCATTTTTCGCGAATTGCTAGTCTAAATCGATTGGAATCGAGCCAATGAAAAGTGGTTTTTGATTTGAGGATAAATTGGGCTTGATCATTTTCGGCAAATTGCTAGTCCAATTCGATTGGAATCGAGCCAATGAAAAGTGATTTTTGATTTCATGATAACTTCGGGTTTGTTCTTTTTCGTGAATTGCTAGTCTAACTCGATTGGAATCGAGCCAATGAAAAGTGGTTTTTGATTTCATGAAAACTTCGGGTTTGATCGTTTTCGGTGAATTACTAGTCTAATTCCATTCGAATCGAGCCAATGAAAAGTGGTTTCTGATTTCACGAAAACTTTGGGTTTGATCGTTTACGACGACTTGCTAGTCCAATTAGATCGGAATCGAGCCAATGAAAAGTTGTTTTTGATTTCATGATAACTTTAGGTTTGATCGTTTTCGTTGAATTGCTAGTCTAATTCGATTGGAATCGAGCTAATGAAAAGTGGTTTTGATTTCATGATAACTTCGGGTTTGTTCGTTTTTGGCTAATTGCTAGACTTATTAGATTGGAATCGAGCCACTGAAAAGTGGCTTTCGATTTCATGATAACTTCGGGTTTGTTCATTTTTGGAGAAATGCTAGTCTAATTCGATTGGAATCGAACCAATGAAAATCGGTTTTTCATTTTAGGATAACTTCGCGTTTGTTCACTTTTTACAAATTGCCAGTCTAATTCGATTGGAATCGAGCCAGTGAAAAGTGGTTTTTGATTTCATGATAAATACGGGTTTGATCGTTTTCGGCTAATTGCTAGTCTAATTCGATTGGAATTGATCTAACGAAAAGTGGTTTGGATTTCACGATAACTTTAGATTTGTTCGTTTTTTACGAATTGCTAGTCTAATTAGATAGGAATCGAGCCAATAAAAAGTGGCTTTCGATTTCATGATAACTTCGGGTTTGTTCATTTTTGGAGAAATGCTAGCCTAATTCGATTGGAATCGAGCCAATGAAAAGTGGATTTTGATTTCATGATAACATCGGGTTTGTTCGTCTTTGACAAATTGCTAGTCCAATTCGATTGGAATCGAGCTAATGAAAAGTACTTTTTGATTTCATGATGACTTCGGGTATGTTCATTTTTGGAGAAATACTAGCCTAGTTTGTTTGGAATCGAGCCAATGAAAAGTGGTTTTTGATTTCATGATAACTTCGGGTTTGATCATTTTCAGCGAATTGCCAATCTAATTCGATTGGAATCGAACCAATGAAAAGTGGTTTTCGATTTTATGATAACTTTAGGTATGTTCATTTTTGAAGAAATACTAGTCTAATTCGATTGGAATCGAGCCAATGAAAAGTTGTTTTTGATTTCATGATAACTTCGGGTTTGATCATGTTCTGCGAATTGCTAGTCTAATTCGATTACAATCGAGCCAATGAAGAGGGGTTTTTGATTTCAGGATGACTTCGGGTTTGATCATTTTCGGCTAATTGCTATTCTAATTTGATTGGAATCGAGCCAATGAAAAGTGGTTTCTGATTTCATGAAAACTTCTGGTTTGATCGTTTTCTGTGAATTGCTAGTCCAATTCGATTGGAATTGACCCAATGAAAAGTGGTTTTTGATTTCATGATAACTTCGGGTTTGATAATTTTTCGCGAATTGCTAGTCTAAATCGATTGGAATCGAGCCAATGAAAAGTGGTTTTTGATTTGAGGATAAATTCGGGCTTGATCATTTTCTGTGAATTGCTAGTCCAATTAGATTGGAATTGAGCCAATGAAAAGTGGTTTTTGATTTCATGATAACTTCGGGTTTGTTCTTTTTCGTGAATTGCTAGTCTAACTCGATTGGAATCGAGCCAATGAAAAGTGGTTTTTGATTTCATGAAAACTTCGTGTTTGATCGTTTTCGGTGAATTACTATTCTAACTCCATTCGAATCGAGCCAATGAAAAGTGGTTTCTGATTTCACGAAAACTTTGGGTTTGATCGTTTTCGACGAATTGCTAGTCCAATTAGATTTGAATCGAGAAAATGAAAAGTTGTTTTTGATTTCATGATAACTTCGGGTTTGATCGTTTTCAGTGAATTGCTAGTCTAATTCGATTGGAATCGAGCTAATGAATAGTGGTTTTGATTTCATGATAACTTCGGGTTTGTTCATTTTTGGCTAATTGATAGACTAATTAGATTGGAATCGAGCCACTGAAAAGTGGCTTTCGATTTCATGATAACTTCGGGTTTGTTCATTTTTGGAGAAATGCTAGTCTAATTCGATTGGAATCGAACCAATGAAAAGTGGTTTTTCATTTTAGGTTAACTTCGCGTTTGTTCACTTTTTGCAAATTGCCAGTCTAATTCGATTGGAATCGAGCCAGTGAAAAGTGGTTTTTGATTTCATGATAAATACGGGTTTGATCGTTTTCGGCTAATTGCTAGTCTAATTCGATTGGAATTGATCTAATGAAAAGTGGTTTGGATTTCACGATAACTTTAGATTTGTTCGTTTTTTGCGAATTGCTAGTCTAATTAGATAGGAATCGAGCCAATGAAAAGTGACTTTCGATTTCATGATAACTTCGGGTTTGTTCATTTTTGGAGAAATGCTAGCCTAATTCGATTGGAATCGAGCCAATGAAAAGTGACTTTCGATTTCATGATAACTTCGGGTATGTTCATTTTTGGAGAAATACTAGTCTAATTCGTTTGGAATCGAGCCAACGAAAAGTGGGTTTTGATTTCATGATAACATCGGGTTTGTTCGTCTTTGACAAATTGCTAGTCCAATTCGATTGGAATCGAGCCAATGAAAAGTGCTTTTTTATTTCATGATAACTTCGGGTATGTTCATTTTTGGAGAAATACTAGTCTAATTCGTTTGGAATCGAGCCAATGAAAAGTGGGTTTTGATTTCATGATAACTTCGGGTTTGATCATTTTCAGCGAATTGTCAATCTAAGTCGATTGGAATCGAACCAATGAAAAGTGATTTTTGATTTTATGATAACTTTAGGTATGTTCATTTTTGTAGAAATTCTAGTCTAATTCGATTGGAATCGAGCCAACGAAAAGTTGTTTTTGATTTCATGATAACTTCGGGTTTGATCATTTTCTGCGAATTGCTAGTCTAATTCGATTACAATCGAGCCAATGAAGAGGGGTTTTTGATTTCAGGATAACTTCGGGTTTGTTCGTTTTCGGCTAATTTCTATTCTAATTTGATTGGAATCGAGCCAATGAAAAGTGGTTTCTGATTTCATGAAAACTTCTGGTTTGATCGTTTTCTATGAATTGCTAATCTAATTCGATTGGAATTGACCCAATGAAAAGTGGTTTTTGATTTCATGATAACTTCGGGTTTGATCACTTTCCGTGAATTGCTAGTCCAAATCGATTGGAATCGAGCCAATGAAAAGTGGTTTTTGATTTCATGATAACTTCGGGTTTGTTCTTTTTCGTGAATTGCTAGTCCAACTCGATTGGAATCGAGCCAATGAAAAGTGGTTTTTTGATTTCATGAAAACTTCGGGTTTGATCATTTTCGGTGAATTACTAGTCTAATTCCATTCGAATCGAGCCAATGAAAAGTGGTGTCTGATTTCACGAAAACTTCGGGTTTGATCGTTTTCGACGAATTTCTAGTCTAATTCGATTGGAATTAACCCAATGAAAAGTGGTTTTTGATTTCATGACAACTTCGGGTTTGATCATTTTCGACGAATTGCCAGTCTAATTCGATTGGAATCGAGCCAATGAAAAGTGGTTTTTGATTTCATGACAACTTCGGGTTTGATCATTTTCGACGAATTGCCAGTCTAATTCGATTGGAATCGAGCCAATGAAAAGTGATTTTTGATTTCTTCATAACTTCAGATTTGTTCGTTTTCGGCTAATTGCTAGTCTATTTCGATTGGAATTCAGCCAATGAAAAGTGGTTTTTGATTTCATGAAGTTGGTTTTTGATTTCATGATAACTTCAAGTTTGTTCACTTTTGGAGAAATACTAGTCTAATTTGATTGGAATCGAGCCAATGAAAAGTGGTTTTTGATTTCATGATAACTTCGAGTTTGATCATTTTCGGCGAATTGCCAGTCTAATTCAATTGGAATCGAGCCAATGAAAAGTGGGTTTTGGTTTCGTGATAACTTCGGGTTTGTTCATTTTCGGATAATTGCTAGTCTAATTCGATTGGAATCGAGCCAATAAAAACTGACTTTCGATTTCATGATAACTTCGGGTTTGATCGTTTTCGAAAAATTGCTGGTCTAATTCGGTTGGAATTGAGCCAATGTAAAGTGGTTTTCAATTTCATGATAACTTCGGGTTTGATCATTTTCGGCAAATTGCTAGTCCAATTCGATTGGAATCGAGCCAATGAATAGTTGTTTTTGATTTCATGATAACTTCGGGTTTGTTCCATTTTGGATAAATGCTAGTCTAATTCGATTGGAATCGAGCAAATGAAAAGTGGTTTTTGATTGCATGATAACTTCGGGTTTGTTCTTTTTCGTGAATTGCTAGTCTAACTCGATTGGAATCGAGCCAATGAAAAGTGGTTTTTGATTTCATGATAACTTCGGGTTTGTTCGTTTTTGTAGAAATGCTAGTCTAATTCGATTGGAATCGAGCAAATGAAAAGTGGTTTTTGATTGCATGATACCTTCGGGTTTGTTCTTTTTCGTGAATTGCTAGTCTAACTCGATTGGAATCGAGCCAATGAAAAGTGGGTTTTGATTTCATGAAAACTTCGGGTTTGATCGTTTTCGGCTAATTGCTAGTCGAATTCGATTGGAATCGAGCGAATGAAAAGTTGTTTTGATTTCATGATAACTTCGGGTTTGTTCGTTTTTGTAGAAATGCTAGTCTAATTCGATTGGAATCGAGCAAATGAAAAGTGGTTTTTGATTGCATGATACCTTCGGGTTTGTTCTTTTTCGTGAATTGCTAGTCTAACTCGATTGGAATCGAGCCAATGAAAAGTGGGTTTTGATTTCATGAAAACTTCGGGTTTGATCGTTTTCGGCTAATTGCTAGTCGAATTCGATTGGAATCGAGCGAATGAAAAGTTGTTTTGATTTCATGATAACTTCGGGTTTGTTCGTTTTTGTAGAAATGCTAGTCTAATTCGATTGGAATCGAGCAAATGAAAAGTGGTTTTTGATTGCATGATACCTTCGGGTTTGTTCTTTTTCGTGAATTGCTAGTCTAACTCGATTGGAATCGAGCCAATGAAAAGTGGGTTTTGATTTCATGAAAACTTCGGGTTTGATCGTTTTCGGCTAATTGCTAGTCTAATTCGATTGGAATTGAGCTAATGAAAAGTGGTTTGGATTTCATAATAACTTCGGGTGTGATCGTTTTCGAAAAATTACTGGTCTAATTCGGTTGGAATCGAGCCAATGTAAAGTGGTTTTCAATTTCATGATAACTTCGCGTTTGTTCATTTTTTACAAATTGCAGTCTAATTCGATTGGAATCGAGCCACTGAAAAGTGGCTTTGCAAATCATGATAAATACGGGTTTGATCGATTTCGGCTAATTGCTAGTCTAATTCGATTGGAATTGATCTAATGAAAAGTGGTTTGGATTTCACGATAACTTCGGGTTTGTTCATTTTTAGCGAATTGCAAATCTTTTTTTATTAGAATCGAGCCAACGAAAACTAGTTTTTGATTTCATGATAACTTTGGGTTTGTTCATTTTTGGAGAAATGCTAGCCTAATTCGATTGGAATCGAGCCAATGAAAAGTGGCTTTTGATTTCATGATAACATCAGGTTTGTTCGTCTTTGACAAATTGCTAGTCTAATTCGATTGGAATCAAACCAATGAAAAGTGGTTTTTGATTTCATGAAAACTTCAGGTATGTTCATTTTTGGAGAAATACTAGTATAATTCGATTGGAATCGAACCAATGAAAAGTGGCTTTTGATTTCATGATAACTTTGGGTTTGATCATTTTCGACGAATTGCCAGTCTAATTCGATTGGAATCGAGCCAATGAAAAGTGGTTTTTGATTCATGATAACTTTAGGTATGTTCATTTTTAGAGAAATACTAGTCTAATTCGATTGGAATCGAGCCAATGAAAAGTGGTTTTTGATTTCATGATAACTTCGGGTTTGAACATTTTCTTCGAATTGCTAGTCTAATTCGATTGGAATCAAGCCATTGAAAAGTGGTTTTTGATTTCAGGATAACTTCGAGTTTGTTCGTTTTCGGCTAATTGCTAGTCTAATTTGATTGGAATCGAGCCAATGAAAAATGGTATTTGATTCCGTGATAACTTCGGATTTGTTCATTTTCGGATAATTGCTAGTCTTTTTTTATTGGAATCGAGGCAACGAAAAGTAGTTTTTGATTTCTTGATAACTTCGGGTTTGATCATTTTCGGCGAATTGCTTGTCTAATTCGATTGGAATCGAGCCAATGAAAAGTGGTTTTTGACTACATGATAACTTCAGGTATGTTCGTCTTTGACAAATTGCAAGTCTAATACGATTGGAATCGAGCCAAAGAAAAGTGGTTTCTGATTTCATGAATACTTCTGGTTTTATCGTTTTCGGGGAATTGCTAGTCTAATTCGATTGGAATTGACCCAATGAATAGTGGTTTTTGATTTCATGACAACTTCAGGTTTGTTCGTTTTCGGCTAATTGCTAGTCGAATTCGATTGGAATCGAGCCAATGAAAAGTTGTTTTGATTTCATGATAACTTCGGGTTT
>NW_019247462.1:0-22425 GCF_002742605.1 Olea europaea var. sylvestris | reverse complement strand
TTCCATTTTGGATAAATGCTAGTCTAATTCGATTGGAATCGAGCCAATGAAAAGTGGTTTTTGATTACATGATAACTTCGGGTCTGTTCTTTTTCGTGAATTGCTAGTCTAACTCGATTGGAATCGAGCCAATGAAAAGTTGTTTTTGATTTCCTGAAAACTTCGGGTATGATCGTTTTCGGTGAATTGCTAGTCTAATTCGATCGGAATTGACCCGATGAAAAGTGGTTTTTGATTTCATGATAACTTCGGGTTTGATCATTTTCTGCGAATTGCTAGTCTAAATCGATTGGAATCGAGCCACCGAAAAGTGGTTTTTAATTTTAGGATAACTTCGGGTTTGATCACTTTCGGCAAATTGCTAGTCCAATTCGATTGGAATCGAGCCAATGAAAAGTGGTTTTTGATTTCATGATAACTTCGGGTTTGTTCCTTTTTGGAGAAATGCTAGTCTAATTCGATTGGAATCGAGCCAATGAAAAGTGATTTTTGATTTCATGATAACTTCGGGTTTGTTCTTTTTCGTGAATTGCTAGTCTAACTCGATTGGAATCGAGCCAATGAAAAGTGATTTTTGATTTCATGAAAACTTCGGGTTTGATCGTTTTCGATGAATTGCTAGTCTAACTCGATCGAAATCGAGACAATGAAAAGTTGTTTTGATTGCATGATAACTTCGGGTTTGATCATTTTTCGCAAATTGCTAGTCCAATTCGATTGGAATCGAGCTAATGAAAAGTCGTTTTTGATTTCGTGATAACTGCGGGTTTGTTCATTTTCGGCTAATTGCTAGTCTAATTCGATTGGAATCGAGCCAATGAAAAGTGGCTTTCGATTTCATGATAACTTCGGGTTTGATCGTTTTCGAAAAATTACTGGTCTAGTTTGGTTGGAATGGAGCCAATGTAAAGTGGTTTTCAATTTAATGATAACTTCGGGTTTGATTATTTTCGGCAAATTGCTAGTCTAATTCGATTGGAATCGAGCCAATGAATAGTTGTTATTGATTTCATGATAACTTCGGGTTTGTTCCATTACGGATAAATGCTAGTCTAATTCGATTGGAATCGAGCCAATGAAAAGTGGTTTTTGATTACATGATAACTTCGGGTTTGTTCTTTTTCGTGAATTGCTAGTCTAACTCGATTGGAATCGAGCCAATGAAAAGTGATTTTTGATTTCATGAAAACTTCGGGTTTGATCATTTCCGGTGAATTGCTAGTCTAATTCGATCGAAATCGAGCCAATGAAAAGTTGTTTTGATTGCATGATAACTTCGGGTTTGAACATTTTTCGCAAATTGCTAGTCCAATTCGATTGGAATCGAGCTAATGAAAAGTCGTTTTTGATTTCATGATAACTTCGAGTTTGATCATTTTCGACGAATTTTTAGTCTAATTCGATTGGAATCGAGCCAATAAAAAGTGGATTTCGGTTTCATGATAACTTCGGGTTTGATCGTTTTCGAAAAATTGATACTCTAATTCGGTTGGAATCTAGCCAATGAAAAGTGATTTTTGATTTCATGATAACTTCGGGTTTGATCGTTTTCGAAAAATTGCTAGTCTAATTCGTTTGGAATCGAGCCAATGGAAAGTGGTTTTCGATTTCATGATAACTACGGGTTTGATCATTTTCGGCAAATTGCTAGTCCAATTCGATTGGAATCGTGCCAATGAAAAGTGGTTTTTGATTTCATGATAACTTCGAGTTATTTCATTTTTTGTAGAAATGCTAATCTAATTCGATTGGAATCGAGCCAATGAAAAGTGGTTTTTGATTTCGTGATAACTTCGAGTTCGTTCTTTTTGGCGAATTGCGAGTCTAATTCGATTGGAATCGAGCCAATGAAAAGTGGTTTTTGATTTCGTGATAACTTCGAGTTCGTTCTTTTTGGCGAATTGCGAGTCTAATTCGATTGGAATCGAGCCAATGAAAAGAGGTTTTTGATTTCATGAAAACTTCTGGTTTGATCATTTTCGGGGATTTGCTAGTGTAATTCGATTGGAATCGAGCTAATGAAAAGTGGTTTTGATTTCATGATAACTTCGGGTTTGTTCGTTTTCGACCAATTGCTAGTCTAATTTGATTGGAATCGAGCCAATGAAAAGTGGTTTCTGATTTCATGAAAACTTCTAGTTTGCTCGTTTTCAGTGAATTGCTAGTTTAATTCGATCGGAATTGACCTGATGAAAAGTGGTTTTTTATTTCATGATAACTTCGGGTTTGATCATTTTCTGCGAATTGCTAGTCTAAATCAATTGGAATCAAGCCAACGAAAAGTGGTTTTTGATTTGAGGATAACTTCGGGTTTGATCACTTTCGGCAAATTACTAGTCCAATTCGCTTGGAATCGAGCCAACGAAAAGTGGTTTTTGATTTCATGATAGCTTCGGGTTTGTTCCTTTTTGGAGAAATGCTAGTCTAATTCGATTGGAATCGAGCCAATGAAAAGTGGTTTTTGATTTCATGATAACTTCGGGTTTCTTCATCTTTGACAAATTGCTAGTCTAATACGATTGGAATCGAGCCAATGAAAAGTGGTTTCTGATTTCATGAAAACTTCGGGTTGATCCTTTTCGGGGAATTTCTAGTCTAATTCGATTGGAATCGAGCCAATGGAAAGTGGTTTTTGATTTCACGATAACTTCGGGTTTGTTCGTCTTTGACAAATTGCTAGTCTAATTCGATTGGAATCGAACCAATGAAAAGTGATTTTTGATTTCATGATAACTTCAGGTATGTTCATTTTTGGAGAAATACTAGTCTAATTCGATTGGAATCGAGCCAATGAAAAGTGGTTTTTGATTTCGTGATAACTTCGGGTTTGTTCTTTTTAGCGAATTGCTAGTCTAATTCGATTGGAATCGAGCCAATGAAAAGTGGTTTTTGATTTCATGATAACTTCGGGTTTGATCATTTTTAGCGAATTGCCAGTCTAATTCGATTGGAACGAGCCAATGAAAAGTGGGTTTTGATTTCGTGATAACTGCGGGTTTGTTCGTTTTTGGCTAATTGCTAGTCTAATTCGATTGGAATCGAGCCAATGAAAAGTGGCTTTCGATTTCATGATAACTTCGGGTTTGATCGTTTTCGAAAAATTACTGGTCTAATTCGGTTGGAATGGAGCCAATATAAAGTGGTTTTCAATTTAATGATAACTTCGGGTTTGATTATTTTCGGCAAATTGCTAGTCCAATTCGATTGGAATCGAGCCAATGAATAGTTGTTTTTGATTTCATGATAACTTCGGGTTTGTTCCATTTTGGATAAATGCTAGTGTAATTCGATTGGAATCGAGCCAATGAAAAGTGGTTTTTGATTACATGATAACTTCGGGTTTGTTCTTTTTCGTGAATTGCTAGTCTAACTCGATTGGAATCGAGCCAATGAAAAGTGGTTTTTGATTTCATGAAAACTTTGGGTTTGATCGTTTTCGGTGAATTGCTAGTCTAATTCGATTGGAATTGACCCGATGAAAAGTGGTTTTTGATTTCATGATAACTTCGGGTTTGATCATTTTCTGCAAATTGCTAGTCTAAATCGATTGGAATCGAGCCACCGAAAAGTGGTTTTTGATTTTAGGATAACTTCGGGTTTGATCACTTTCGGCAAATTGCTAGTCCAATTCGATTGGAATCGAGCCAACGAAAAGTGGTTTTTGATTTCATGATAACTTCGGGTTTGTTCCTTTTTGGAGAAATGCTAGTCTAATTCGATTGGAATCGAGCCAATGAAAAGTGGTTTCTGATTTCATGAAAACTTCGGGTTTGATCGTTTTCGGTGAATTTCTAGTCTAATTCGATTGGAATCAAGCCAATGGAAAGTGCTTTTTGATTTCACGATAACTTCGGGTTTGTTCGTCTTTGACAAATTGCTAGTCTAATACGATTGGAATCGAGCCAATGAAAAGTGGTTTCTGATTTCATGAAAACTTCGGGTTTGATCGTTTTCGGTGAATTTCTAGTCTAATTCGATTGGAATCAAGCCAATGGAAAGTGCTTTTTGATTTCACGATAACTTCGGGTTTGTTCGTCTTTGACAAATTGCTAGTCTAATTCGATTGGAACGAGCCAATGAAAAGTGATTTTTGATTTCATGACAACTTCGGGTTTGTTCGTTTTCGGCTAATTGCTAGTCTAATTCGGTTGGAATCGAGCCAATGAAAAGTAGTTTTTGATTTCGTGATAACTGCGGGTTTGTTCGTTTTCGGCTAATTGCTAGTCTAATTCGGTTGGAATCGAGCCAATGAAAAGTAGTTTTTGATTTCGTGATAACTTCGGGTTTGTTCTTTTTAGCGAATTGCTAGTCTAATTCGATTGGAATCGAGCCAATGAAAAGTGGTTTTTGATTTCCTGATAACTTCGGGTTTGATCATTTTTGGCGAATTGCCAGTCTAATTCGATTGGAACGAGCCAATGAAAAGTGGGTTTTGATTTCGTGATAACTGCGGGTTTGTTCGTTTTCGGCTAATTGCTAGTCTAATTCGATTGGAATCGAGCCAATGAAAAGTGGCTTTCGATTTCATGATAACTTCGGCTTTGATCGTTTTCGAAAAATTACTGGTCTAATTCGGTTGGAATGGAGCCAATGTAAAGTGGTTTTCAATTTAATGATAACTTCGGGTTTGATTATTTTCGGCAAATTGCTAGTCCAATTCGATTGGAATCGAGCAAATGAATAGTTGTTTTTGATTTCATGATAACTTCGGGTTTGTTCCATTTTGGATAAATGCTAGTCTAATTCGATTGGAATCGAGCCAATGAAAAGTGGTTTTTGATTACATGATAACTTCGGGTTTGTTCTTTTTCGTGAATTGCTAGTCTAACTCGATTGGAATCGAGCCAATGAAAAGTGATTTTTGATTTCATGAAAACTTCGGGTTTGATCGTTTTTGGTGAATTGCTAGTCTAATTCGATCGAAATCGAGCCAATGAAAAGTTGTTTTGATTGCATGATAACTTCGGGTTTGATCATTTTTCGCAAATTGCTAGTCCAATTCGATTGGAATCGAGCTAATGAAAAGTCATTTTTGATGTCATGATAACTTCGAGTTTGATCATTTTCGGCGAATTTCTAGTCTAATTCGATTGGAATCGAGCCAATAAAAAGTGGATTTCGATTTCATGATAACTTCGGGTTTGATCGTTTTCGAAAAATTGATACTCTAATTCGGTTCGAATCTAGCCAATGAAAAGTGGTTTTTGATTTCATGATAACTTCGGGTTTGATCATTTTCGAAAAATTGCTAGTCTAATTCGGTTGGAATCGAGCCAATGGAAAGTGGTTTTCGATTTCATGATAACTACGGGTTTGATCATTTTCGGCAAATTGCTAGTCCAATTCGATTGGAATCGTGCTGATGAAAAGTGGTTTTTGATTTCATGATAACTTCGGGTTATTTCGTTTTTGTAGAAATGCTAATCTAATTCGATTGGAATCGAGCCAATGAAAAGTGGTTTTTGATTTCGTGATAACTTCGAGTTCGTTCTTTTTGGCGAATTGCGAGTCTAATTCGATTGGAATCGAGCCAATGAAAAGTGGTTTTTGATTTCATGATAACTTCGGGTTTGATCGTTTTCGGGGAATTGCTAGTGTAATTCGATTGGAATCGAGCTAATGAAAAGTGGTTTTGATTTCTTGATAACTTCGGGTTTGTTCGTTTTCGACCAATTGCTGGTCTAATTTGATTGGAATTGAGCCAATGAAAAGTGGTTTCTGATTTCATGAAAACTTCTGGTTTGCTCGTTTTCGGTGAATTGCTAGTTTAATTCGATCGGAATTGACCCGATGAAAAGTGGTTTTTGATTTCATGATAACTTCGGGTTTGATCATTTTCTGCAAATTGCTAGTCTAAATCAATTGGAATCAAGCCAACGAAAAGTGGTTTTTGATTTGAGGATAACTTCGGGTTTGATCACTTTCGGCAAATTGCTAGTCCAATTCGATTGGAATCGAAAAGTGGTTTTTGATTTCATGATAACTTCGGGTTTGTTCCTTTTTGGAGAAATGCTAGTCTAATTCGATTGGAATCGAGCCAATGAAAAGTGATTTTTGATTTCATGATAACTTCGGCTTTCTTCGTCTTTGACAAATTGCTAGTCTAATACGATTGGAATCGAGCAAATGAAAAGTGGTTTCTGATTTCATGAAAACTTCAGGTTTGATCGTTTTCGGTGAATTTCTAGTCTAATTGGATTGGAATCGAGCCAATGGAAAGTGCTTTTTGATTTCACGATAACTTCGGGTTTGTTCGTCTTTGACAAATTGCTAGTCTAATTCGATTGGAATCGAACCAATGAAAAGTGATCTTTGATTTCATGATAACTTCAGGTATGTTCATTTTTGGAGAAATACTAGTCTAATTCGATTGGAATCGAGCCAATGAAAAGTGGTTTTTGATTTCGTGATAACTTCGGGTTTGTTCTTTTTTGCGAATTGCTAGTCTAATTCGATTGGAATCGAGCCAATGAAAAGTGATTTTTGATTTCATGATAACTTCGGGTTTGATCATTTTTGGTGAATTGCCAGTCTAATTCGATTGGAACGAGCCAATGAAAAGTGGGTTTTGATTTCGTGATAACTGCGGGTTTGTTCATTTTCGGCTAATTGCTAGTCTAATTCGATTGGAATCGAGCCAATGAAAAGTGGCTTTCGATTTCATGATAACTTCGGGTTTGATCGTTTTCGAAAAATTACCGGTCTAATTCGGTTGGAATGGAGCCAATGTAAAGTGGTTTTCAATTTAATGATAACTTCGGGTTTGATTATTTTCGGCAAATTGCTAGTCCAATTCGATTGGAATCGAGCCAATGAATAGTTGTTTTTGATTTCATGATAACTTTGGGTTTCTTCCATTTTGGATAAATGCTAGTCTAATTCGATTGGAATCGAGCCAATGAAAAGTGGTTTTTGATTACATGATAACTTCGGGTTTGTTCTTTTTCGTGAATTGCTAGTCTAACTCGATTGGAATCGAGCCAATGAAAAGTGGTTTTTGATTTCATGAAAACTTCGGGTTTGATCGTTTTCGGTGAATTGCTAGTCTAAGTCTATCGAAATTGAGCCAATGAAAAGTTGTTTTGGTTGCATGATAACTTCGGGTTTGATCATTTTTCGCAAATTGCTAGTCCAATTCGATTGGAATCGAGCTAATGAAAAGTCGTTTTTGATTTCATGATAACTTCGAGTTTGATCATTTTCGGCGAATTTCTATTCTAATTCGATTGGAATCGAGCCAATAAAAAGTGGATTTCGATTTCATGATAACTTCAGGTTTGATCGTTTTCAAAAATTTGATACTCTAATTCGGTTGGAATCTAGCCAATGAAATGTGGTTTTTAATTTCATGATAACTTCGGGTTTGATCGTTTTCGAAAAATTGCTAGTCTAATTCGGTTGGAATCGAGCCAATGGAAAGTGGTTTTCGATTTCATGATAACTACGGGTTTGATCATTTTCACCAAATTGCTAGTCCAATTCGATTGGAATCGTGCCAATGAAAAGTGGTTTTTGATTTCATGATAACTTCGGGTTATTTTGTTTTTCTAGAAATGCTAATCTAATTCGATTGGAATCGAGCCAATGAAAAGTGGTTTTTGATTTCGTGATAGCTTCGAGTTCGTTCTTTTTGGCTAATTGCGAGTCTAATTCGATTGGAATCGAGCCAATGAAAAGTGGTTTTTGATTTCATGATAACTTCGGGTTATTTCGTTTTTGTAGAAATGCTAATCTAATTCGATTGGAATCGAGCCAATGAAAAGTGGTTTTTGATTTCACGATAACTTCGGGTTTGTTTGTCTTTGACAAATTGCTAGTCTAATTCGATTGGAATCGAACCAATGAAAAGTGATTTTTGATTTCATGATAACTTCAGGTATGTTCATTTTTGGAGAAATACTAGTCTAATTCGATTGGAATCGAGCCAATAAAAAGTGGTTTTTGATTTCGTTATAACTTCGGGTTTGTTCTTTTTGGCGAATTGCTAGTCTAATTCGATTGGAATCGAGCCAATAAAAAGTGGTTTTTGATTTCATGATAACTTCAGGTTTGATCGTTTTCGGTGAATTGCCAGTGTAATTTGATTGGAATCGAGCTAATGAAAAGTGGTTTTGATTTCATGATAACTTCGGGTTCGTTCATTTTCGGCTAATTCCTAGTCTAATTTGATTGGAATCGAGCCAATGAAAAGTGGTTTCTGTTTTCATGAAAACTTCTAGTCTGATCGTTTTCGGTGAATTGCTAGTTTAATTCGATTGGAATTGACCCGATGAAAAGTGGTTTTTGATTTCATGATAACTTCGGGTTTGATCATTTTCTGGGAATTACAAGTCTAAATCGATTGGAATCGAGCCAACGAAAAGAGGTTTTTGATTTGAGGATAACTTTGGGTTTGATCATTTTCGGCAAATTGCTAGTCCAATTCGATTGGAATCGAGCCAATGAAAAGTGGTTTTTGATTTCATGATTATTTCGGGTTTGTTCCTTTTTGGAGAAATGCTAGTCTAATTCGATTGGAATCGAGCCGATGAAAAGTGGTTTTTGATTTCATGATAATTTTGGATTTCTCCGTCTTTGACAAATTGCTAGTCTAATACGATTGGAATCGAGCCATTGAAAAGTGGTTTCTGATTTCATGAAAAGTTCGGGTTTGATCATTTTTGGTGAATTGCTAGTCTAATTCGATTGGAATTGACCCAATGAAAAGTGGTTTTTGATTTCATGATAACTTCGAATTTGATCATTTTCGACGAATTGCCAGTCTAACTCGATTGGAATCGAGCCAATGAAAAGTGATTTTTGATTTCTTGATAACTTCAGGTCTGTTCATTTTCGGCTAATTGCTAGTCTAATTCGATTGGAATTCAGCCAATGAAAAGTGGTTTTTGATTTGAAGATAACTTCAGGTTTGTTCACTTTTGGAGAAGTACTAGTCTAATTCGATTGGAATCGAGCCAATGAAAAGTGGTTTTTGATTTCATGATAACTTTGGGTTTGGTCATTTTTGGCGAATTGCCAGTCTGATTTGATTGGAATTGAGCCAATGAAAAGTGGGTTTTGATTTCGTGATAACTTCGTGTTTTTCGTTTTCGGCTAATTGCTAGTCTAATTCGATTAGAATCGAGCCAATGAAAAGTGGCTTTCGATTTCATGATAACTTCGGGTTTGAACGTTTTCGAACAATTACTGGTCTAATTCGGTTGGAATGGAGCCAATGTAAAGTGGTTTTCAATTTAATGATAACATCGGGTTTGATCATTTTCGACAAATTGCTAGTCCAATTTGATTGGAATCGAGCCAATGAATAGTTGTTTTTTATTTCATGATAACTTCGGGTTTGTTCCATTTTGGATAAATGCTAGTCTAATTCTTTTGGAATCGAGCGAATGAAAAGTGGTTTTTGGTTACATGATAACTTCGGGTTTGTTCTTTTTCGTGAATTGCAAGTCTAACTCGATTGGAATCGAGCCAATGAAAAGTGGTTTTTGATTTCATGAAAATTTCGGGTTCGATCGTTTTCGGTGAATTGCTAGTCTAATTCGATCGAAATCGAGCCAATGAAAAGTTGTTTTGATTTCACGATAACTTCGGGTCTGATCATTTTTCGCAAAATGCTAGTCCAATTCGATTTGAATCAAGCTAATGAAAAGTCATTTTTGATTTCATGATAACTTCGGGTCTGATCATTTTCGACGAATTGCTAGTCTAATTCGATTGGAATCGAGCCAATAAAAAGTAGATTTCGATTTCATGATAACTTCGGGTGTGATCATTTTCGAAAAATTGATAGTCTAATTTGGTTGGAATCGAGCCAATGAGAAGTGGTTTTCGATTTCATGATAACTTCGGGTTTGATCGTTTTCGAAAAATTGCTAGTCTAATTCGGTTGGAATCAAGCCAATGAAAAGTGGTTTTCGATTTCATGATAACTCCGGGTTTGATCATTTTCGGCAAATTGCTAGTCCAATTCGATTGGAATCGTGCCAATGAAAATTGGTTTTTGATTTCATGATAACTTCGGGTTTGTTCATTTTTGTAGAATTGCTAGTCTAATTCGATTGGAATCGAGCCAATGAAAAGTGGTTTTTGATTTCGTGATAACTTCGGATTTGTTCTTTTTGATGAATTGCTAGTCTAATTCGATTGTAATCGAGCCAGTGAAAAGTGGTTTTTGATTTCATGATAACTTCGGGTTTGATCGTTTTCGGTGAATTGCTAGTGTAATTTGATTGGAATCGAGCTAATGAAAAGTGGTTTTGATTTCATGATAACTTCGGGTTTGTTCGTTTTTGGCGAATTGCTACTCTAATTAGATTGGAATCGAGCCACTGAAAAGTGGCTTTCGATTTCATGATAACTTCGGGTTTGTTCATTTTTGGAGAAATGCTAGTCTAATTCGATTGGCAACGAACTAATGAAAAGTGGTTTTTGATTTCACGATAACTTCGCGTTTTTTCATTTTTTACGAATTGCCAGTCTAATTCGATTGGAATCGAGCCAGTGAAAAGTGGTTTTTGATTTCATGATAAATACGGGTTTTATCGTTTTCGGCTAATTGCTAGTCTAATTTGATGGTTTGGATTTCATGATTAATACAAGTTTGATCGTTTTCGAAAAATTACTGGTCTAATTCGGTTGGAATCGAGCCAATGTAAAGTGGTTTTCAATTTCATGATAACTTCGCGTTTGTTCATTTTTTGCAAATTACCAGTCTAATTCGATTGGAATCGAGCCACTGAAAAGTGGTTTTTGATTTCATGGTAAAAACGGGTTTGATCGATTTCGGCTAATTGCTAGTCTAATTCGATTGGAATTGATCTAATGAAAAGTGGTTTGGATTTCATGATAACTTCGGGTTTGTTCATTTTTGGTGAATTGCTAGTCTAATTAGTTAGGAATCGAGCCAATGAAAAGTGGCTTTCCATTTCATGATAACTTCGGGTTTGTTCATTTTTGGAGAAATGCTAGCCTAATTCGATTGGAATCGAGCCAATGAAAAGTGGTTTTTGATTTCATGATAACATCGGGTTTGTTCGTCTTTGACAAATTACTAGTCTAATTTGATTGGAATCGAGCCAATGAAAAGTGGTTTTTGATTTCATGATAACTTCGGATATGTTCATTTTCGGCTAATTGCTAGTCTTTTTTGATTGGAATCGAACCAACGAAAAGTAGTTTTTTGATTTCATGATAACTTCGGGTTTGATCATTTTCGGCCAATTGCTAGTCTAATTCGATTGGAATCGAGCCAATGAAAAGTGGCTTTCGATTTCATGATAACTTCGGGGTAGATCGTTTTCGAAAAGTTACTGGTCTAATTCGGTTGGAATCGAGCCCATGAAAAGTGGTTTTCAATTTCATGATAACTTCGGGTTTGATCATTTTCGGCAAACTGCTAGTCCAATTCGATTGGAATCGAGCCAATGAAAAGTAGTTTTTGATTTCATGATAACTTTAGTTTTGTTCCTTTTTGGAGAAATGCTAGTCTAAGTCGATTGGAATCGAGCCAATGAAAAGTGGTTTTTGATTTCATGATAACATCGGGTTTGATCATTTTCTGCGAATTGCTAGTCTAATTCGATTAGAATCGAGCCAATGAAAAGTGATTTTTGATTTCATGATAACTTCGGGTTTGATCATTTTCAGCCAATTGCTAGTCTAATTCGATTGGAATCGAGC
The DNA here is from genome assembly GCF_002742605.1 of Olea europaea var. sylvestris. Taxonomy (NCBI): domain Eukaryota; kingdom Viridiplantae; phylum Streptophyta; class Magnoliopsida; order Lamiales; family Oleaceae; genus Olea; species Olea europaea. The sequence continues at coordinate 10,746 of NW_019247462.1, read as the reverse complement.
CAATGAAAAGTGGTTTTCGATTTCATGATAACATCGGGTTTGATCATTTTCTACGAATTGCTAGTCTAATTCGATTGGAATCGAGCCAATGAAAAGTGGTTTTCGATTTCATGATAACATCGGGTTTGATCATTTTCTACGAATTGCTAGTCTAATTCGATTGGAATCGAGCCAATGAAAAGTGGTTTTCGATTTCATGATAACATCGGGTTTGATCATTTTCTACGAATTGCTAGTCTAATTCGATTGGAATCGAGCCAATGAAAAGTGGTTTTCGATTTCATGATAACATCGGGTTTGATCATTTTCTACGAATTGCTAGTCTAATTCGATTGGAATCGAGCCAATGAAAAGTGGTTTTCGATTTCATGATAACATCGGGTTTGATCATTTTCTACGAATTGCTAGTCTAATTCGATTGGAATCGAGCCAATGAAAAGTGGTTTTTGATTTCATGATAACTTCGGGTTTGATCATTTTCAGCAAATTGCTAGTCCAATTTGATTGGAATCGAGCCAATGAAAAGTTGTTTTTGATTTCATGATAGCTTCGGGTCTGTTCCTTTTTGGAGAAATGCTAGTCTAATTCGATTGGAATCGAGCCAATGAAAAGTGGTTTTTGATTACATGATAACTTCAGGTTCGTTCTTTTTCGTGAATTGCTAGTCTAACTCGATTGGAATCGAGCCAATGAAAAATGGTTTTTGATTTCATGAAAACTTCGGGTTTGATCATTTTCGGTGAATTGCTAGTCTAATTCGATTGGAATCGAGCCAATGAAAAGTTGTTTTGATTTCATGATAACTTCGGGTTTGATCATTTTCCGTAAATTACTAGTCCAATTCGATTGGAATCGAGCTAATGAAAAGTTGTTTTTGATTTCATGATAACTTCGGATTTGATTATTTTCGGCGAATTGCTAGTATAATTAGATTGGAATCGAGCCAATGAAAAGTCACTTTTGATTTCATGATAACTTCGGGTTTGATCGTTTTCCGTAAATTGCTAGTCCAATTCGATTGGAATCGAGCCAATGAAAATTTGTTTTTGATTTCATGATAACTTCGGGTTTGTTCATTTTTCGAGAAATGCTAGTCTAATTCGATTGGAATCGAACTAATGAAAAGTGATTTTTGATTTCAGGATAACTTCGCGTTTGTTCATTTTTTGCAAATTGCCAGTCTAATTCGATTGGATTCGAGCCAGTGAAAAGTGGTCTTTGATTTCATGATAAACTTCGGGTTTGATCGTTTTCGGTGAATTGGTAGTTTAATTCGATTGGAATCGAGCCAATGAAAAGTTGTTTTGATTTCATGATAACTTTGGGCTTGATCATTTTCGGCAAATTGCTAGTCCAATTTGATTGGAATCGGGCCAATGAAAAGTGGTTTTTGATTTCATGATAACTTCGGGTTTGATCATTTTCGGTGAATTGCTAGTTGAATTCGATTGGAATCGAGCTAATGAAAAGTGGTTTTGATTTCATGATAACTTTAGGTTTGTTCGTTTTTGGCTAATTGCTAGTCTAATTAGATTGGAATCGAGCCACTGAAAAGTGGCTTTCCATTTCATGATAACTTCGAGTTTGTTCATTTTTGGAGAAATGCTAGTCTAATTCGATTGGAATCGAACCAATGAAAAGTGGTTTTTGATTTCACGATAACTTCGCGTTTGTTCATTTTTTGCAAATTGCCAGTCTAATTCGATTGGATTCAAGCCAGTGAAAACTGGTTTTTGATTTCATGATAAATACGAGTTTGATCGTTTTCGGCTAGTTGCTAGTCTAATTCGATTGGAATTGATCGAATTGCTAGTCCAATTAGATAGGAATCGAGCCAATGAAAAGTGGCTTTCCATTTCATGATAACTTCAGGTTTGTTCATTTTTGGAGAAATGCTAGCCTAATTCGATTGGAATCGAGCCAATGAAAAGTGGTTTTTGATTTCATGGTAACTTCGGGTTTGATCATTTTCTACGAATTGCTAGTCTAATTCGATTGAAATCGAGCCAATGAAAAGTGGTTTATGATTTCAGGATAACTTCGGGTTTGATCATTTTCGATAAATTGCTAGTCCAATTCGATTGGAATCGAGCCAATGAAAATTTGTTTTTGATTTCCTGATAACTTCGGGTTTGTTCATTTTTGGAGAAATGCTAGTCTAATTCGATTGGAATCGAACCAATGAAAAGTGGTTTTTGATTTCACGATAACTTTGCGTTTGTTCATTTTTTGCAAATTTCCGGTCTAATTCGATTGGATTCGAGCCAGTGACAAGTGGTTTTTGATTTCATGATAAACTTCTGGTTTGATCGTTTTCGGCGAATTGCTAGTCTAATTCGATTGAAATCGAGCCAATTTAAAGTTGTTTTGATTTCATGGTAACTTTGGGTTTGATCATTCTCGGCAAATTGCTAGTCCAATTCGATTGGAATCGAGCCAATGAAAAGTGGTTTTAGATTTCATGATAACTTCGGGTTTGATCGTTTTTGGTGAATTGCTAGTCTAATTCGATTGGAATCGAGCTAATGAAAGGTGGTTTTGATTTCATTATAACTTTGGGTTTGTTCGTTTTTGGCTAATTGCTAGTCTAATTAGATTGGAATCGAGCCACTGAAAAGTGGCTTTCGATTTCATGATAACTTCGGGTTTGTTCATTTTTGGAGAAATGCTAGTCTAATTCGATTGGAATCGAACCAATGAAAAGTGGTTTTTGATTTCACGATAACTTCGGGTTTGTTCTTTTTTGTGAATTGATAGTCTGACTCGATTGGAATCGAGCCAATGAAAAGTGGTTTTTAATTTCATGAAAACTTCGGGTTTAATCATTTCCGGTGAATTGCTAGTCTAATTCGATTGGAATCGAGCCAATGAAAAGTTGTTTTGATTTCATGATTACTTCGGGTTTGATCATTTTCGACAAATTGCTAGTCCAATTCGAATGGAATCGACCCAATGAAATGTGGTTTTTGATTTCATGATAACTTCGGGGTTGTTCATTTTTGGAGAAATGCTAGTCTAATTCGATTGGAATCGAGCCAATGAAAAGCTATTTTTGATTTCATGATAACTTCAGGTTTGTTCATTTTCGGCTAATTGCTAGTCTAATTCGATTGAAATCGAGCCAATGAAAAGTGGTTTTTGATTTCGAGATAACTTCAGGTTTGTTCATTTTTGGGAAAATACTAGTCTAATTCGATTGGAATCGAGCCAATGAAAAGTGGTTTTTGATTTCGTGATAACTTCGGGTTTGTTCTTTTTGGCGAATTACTAGTCTAATTCGATTGGAATCGCGCCAATGAAAAGTGGGTTTTGATTTCATGATAACATCGGGTTTGTTCATTTTTGGTGAATTACTTGCCTAATTCGATTGGAATCGAGCCAATGAATAGTGCTTTTGATTTGATGATGACTTCGGTTCTGATCAATTTCGACGAATTGCCAGTCTAATTCGATTGGAATGGAGCCAATGAAAAGTGGTTTTTGATTTCATGATAACTTTGAATTTGTTCATTTTCAGCTAATTGCAAGTCTAATTTGATTGGAATCGAGCCAATGAAAAGTGGTTTTTGATTTCATGGTAACTTCGGGTTTGATCATTTTCGACGAATTGCTAGTCTAATTCGATTGGAATCGAGCCAATGAAAAGTAGTTTTTGATTTCATGATAACTTCGGGTTTGTTCTTTTTTGGAGAAATGCTAGTCTAATTTGATTGGAATCGAGCCAATGAAAAGTGGTTTTTGATTACATGATAACTTTGGGTTTCTTCGTCTTCGACAAATTGCTAGTCTAATACGATTGGAATCGAGCCAATGAAAAGTGGTTTCTGATTTCATGAAAACTTCTGGCTTGATCGTTTTCGGTGAATTGATAGTATAATTCGATTGGAATTGACCCAATGAATAGTGGTTTTTGATTTCTTGAAAACTTCGGGTTTGATCATTTTCGGCGAATTACCAATCTAATTTGATTGGAATCGAGCCAATGAAAAGTGATTTTTTATTTCATGATAACTTCAGGTTTGTTCGTTTTCGGCTAATTGCTAGTCTAATTCTATTGGAATCGAGCCAATGAAAAGTGGTTTTTGATTTCATGATAACTTCGGGTTTGATCATTTTCGGCAAATTGCTAGTCTAATTCGATTGGAATCGAGCCAATGAAAAGTGGTTTTTGATTTCATGATAACTTCGGGTTTGATCATTTTCGACGAATTGCCAGTCTAATTCGATTGGAATAGAGCCAATGAAAAGTGGTTTTCAATTTCTTGATAACTCCGGGTTTGATCATTTTCGGCAAATTGCTAGTCTAATTCGATTGGAATCGAGCCAATGAAAAGTGGTTTTTGATTTCGTGATAACTTCGGGTTTGTTCATTTTCGGCAAATTGCTAGTCTAATTCGATTGGAATCGAGCCAATGAAAAGTGGTTTTTGATTTCGTGATAACTTCGGGTTTGTTCATTTTGGCAAATTACTAGTCTAATTCGATCGGAATCGAGCCAATGAAAAGTGGGTTTTGATTTCCTGATAACATCGGGTTTGTTCATTTTTGGCGAATTACTTGCCTAATTCGATTGGAATCGAGCCAATGAAAAGTGGTTTTTGATTTCATGATAGCTTCGATTTTGATCAATTTCGGCGAATTACCAGTTTAATTTGATTGGAATGGAGCCAATGAAAAGTGGTTTTTGATTACATGATAACTTCGGGTTTCTTCGTCTTTGTCAAATTGCTATTCTAATACGATTAGAATCGAGCCAATGAAAAGTGGTTTCTGATTTCATGAAAACTTCTGGTTTGATCATTTTCGGTGAATTGTTAGTCTAATTCGATTGGAATTGACCCAATGAAAAGTGGTTTTTGATTTCTTGATAACTTCGGCTTTGATCATTTTCGGCGAATTGCCAGTCTAATTCGATTGGAATCGAGCCAATGAAAAGTGATTTTTTATTTCATGATAACTTCGGGTTTGATCATTTTCGGCGAATTGCCAGTCTAATTCGATTGGAATCGAGCCAGTGAAAAGTGGTTTTTGATTTCGTGATAACTTTGGTTTTGTTCGTTTTCGACAAATTGCCAGTCTAATTCGATTGGAATCGAGCCAATGAAAAGTGATTTTTTATTTCATGATAACTTCGGGTTTGATCATTTTCGGCGAATTGCCAGTCTAATTCGATTGAAATCGAGCCAGTGAAAAGTGGTTTTTGATTTCGTGATAACTTTGGGTTTGTTCGTTTTCGGCAAATTGCTAGTCTAATTCGATTGGAATCGAGCCAATGAAAAGTGGTGTTTGATTTCCCGATAACTTCAGGTTTGTTCATTTTTGGGGAAATGCTAGTCTAATTCGATTGGAATCGAGCCAATGAAAAGTGATTTTTGATTTCATGATAACTTCGGGTTTGATCATTTTCGGCGAATTGCCAGTCTAATTCGATTGGAATCGAGCCAGTGAGAAGTGGTTTTTGATTTCGTGATAACTTTGGGTTTGTTCGTTTTCGGCAAATTGCTAGTCTAATTCGATTGGAATCGAGCCAATGAAAAGTGGTTTTTGATTCATGATAACTTCGGGTTTGATCCTTTTCGGTGAATTGCTAGTCTAATTAGTTTGGAATCGAGATAATGAAAAGTGGTTTTGATTTCATGATAACTTCGGGTTTGTTCGTTTTTGGTGAATTGCTAGTCTAATATGATTGGAAACGAGCCACTGAAAAGTGGCGTTCGATTTCATGATAACTTCGTGTTTTTTCATTTTTGGAGAAATGGAAGTCTAATTCGATTTGAAACGAACCAATGAAAAGTAGTTTTTGATTTCACGATAACTTCGCGTTTGTTCATTTTTTGCGAATTGCCAGTTTAATTCGAGTGGAATCGAGCCAGTGAAAAGTGATTTTTGATTTCATGATAAATTCGGGTTTGATCGTTTTTGGCTAATTGCTAGTCTAATTCAATTGGAATTGAGCTAATGAAAAGTGGTTTGGATTTCATGATAACTTCGGGTTTGTTCATTTTTGGCGAATTGCTAGTCTAATTAGATAGGAATCGAGCCAATGAAAAGTGGCTTTCCATTTCATGATAACTTCGAGTTTATTCATTTTTGGAGAAATGCAAGTCTAATTCGATTGGAATCGAGCCAATGAAAAGTGGCTTTCCATTTCATGATAACTTTGGGTTTGTTCGTCTTAGACAAATTGCCAGTCTAATTCGATTGAAATCGAGCCAATGAAAAGTGGTTTTTGATTTCATGATAACTTTCGGTATGTTCATTTTTGGAGAAATAGTAGCCTAATTCGTTTGGAATCGAGCCAATGAAAAGTGGTTTTTCATTTCATGATAACATTGGGTTTGTTTGTCTTTGACAAATTGCTAGTCTAATTCGATTGGAATCGAGCCAATGAAAAGTGGTTTTTGATTTCATGATAACTTCAGGTATGTTCATTTTTGGAGAAATACTAGTCCAATTTGATTGGAATCGAGCCAATGAAAAGTTGTTTTTGATTTCATGATAACTTCGGGTTTGATCATTTTCGACGAATTGCCAGTCTAATTCGATTGGAATCAAGCCAATGAAAAGTGGTTTTTGATTTCATGATGACTTCGGGTTTGTTCGTTTTCGGCTAATTACTAGTCTAATTTGATTGGAATCGAGCCATTGAAAAGTGGTTTTTGATTTCATGATAACTACGGGTTTGATCATTTTCGACGAATTGCTAGTCTAATTCGATTGGAACCGAGGCAATGAAAAGTGGCTTTCGATTTCATGATAACTTCGGGTTTGATCGTTTTCGAAAAATTACTGGCCTAATTCGGTTGGAAACAAGCCAATGTAAAGTGGTTTTCAATTTCATGTTAACTTCGGGTTTAATCATTTTTCGGCAAATTGCTAGTCCAATTCGATTGGAATCGAGCCAATGAAAAGTAGTTTTTGATTTCATGATAACCTCGGCTTTGATCGTTTTCGGCGAATTGCTAGTCTAATTCGATTGGAATCGAGCTAATGAAAAGTGGTCTTGATTTCGTGATAACTTCGGGTTTGTTCGTTTTTGGCGAATTGCTAGTCTAATTAGATTGGAATTGATCTAATGAAAAGTGGTTTGAGTGGTTTTCAATTTCATGTTAACTTCGGGTTTAATCATTTTTCGGCAAATTGCTAGTCCAATTCGATTGGAATCGAGCCAATGAAAAGTAGTTTTTGATTTCATGATAACCTCGGCTTTGATCGTTTTCGGCGAATTGCTAGTCTAATTCGATTGGAATCGAGCTAATGAAAAGTGGTCTTGATTTCGTGATAACTTCGGGTTTGTTCGTTTTTGGCGAATTGCTAGTCTAATTAGATTGGAATTGATCTAATGAAAAGTGGTTTGAATTTGACGATAACTTCGGGTTTGTTCATTTTTGGAGAAATGCTAGCCTAATTCGATTGGAATCGAGCCAATGAAAAGTGGTCTTGATTTCGTGATAACTTCGGGTTTGTTCGTTTTTGGCGAATTGCTAGTCTAATTAGATTGGAATTGATCTAATGAAAAGTGGTTTGAATTTGACGATAACTTCGGGTTTGTTCATTTTTGGCGAATTTCTAGTCTAATTAGATAGGAATCGAGCCAATGAAAAGGGGCTTTCCATTTCATGCTAACTTCGGGTTTGTTCATTTTTGGAGAAATGCTAGCCTAATTCGATTGGAATCGAGCCAATGAAAAGCGGATTTTGATTTCATGATAACTTCGGGTTTGTTCATTTTTGGAGAAATGCTAGTCTAATTCGATTGGAATCGAACCAATGAAAAGTGGTTTTTAATTTCATGATAACTTTGCGTTTGTTCATTTTTTGCAAATTGCCAGTCTAATTAGATTGGAATCGAGCCAGTGAAAAGTGGTTTTTGATTTCATGATAAATACGGGTTTGATCATTTTCGGCTAATTGCTAGTCTAATTCGATTGGAATTGATCTAATGAAAAGTGGTTTGAATTTGACGATAACTTTGGGTTTGTTCGTTTTTGGCGAATTTCTAGTCTAATTAGATAGGAATCGAGCCAATGAAAAGGGGCTTTCCATTTCATGCTAACTTCGGGTTTGTTCATATTTGGAGAAATGCTAGCCTAATTCGATTGGAATCGAGCCAATGAAAAGTGGATTTTGATTTCATGATAACATCGGGTTTGTTCGTCTTTGACAAATTGCTAGTCTAATTCGATTGGAATCGGGCCAATGAAAAGTGGTTTTTGATTTCATGATAACTTCGGGTTTGATCACTTTCGGTGAATTGTCAGTCTAATTCGATTGGAATCGAGCCAATGAAAAGTGGTTTTTGACTTCATGATAACTTTAGGTAAGTTCATTTTTAGAGTAATACTTGTCTAATTCGATTGGAATCGAGCCAATGAAAAGTGGTTTTTGATTTCATGATAACTTCGGGTTTGATCGTTTTCGGCGATTTGCCAGCCTAATTCGATTGGAACCGAGCCAATGAAAAGTGGCTTCTGATTTCATGATAACTTTGGGTTTGATCAATTTCGGCGAATTGCTAGTCTAATTCGATCGGAATCGAGCCAATGAAAAGTGGCTTTCGATTTCATGATAACTTTGGGTTTGATCATTTTCAAAAAATTACTGGTCTAATTCGGTTGGAATCGAGCCAATGTAAACTGGTTTTCAATTTCATGATAACTTTGGGTTTGATCATTTTCGGCAAATTGCTAGTCCAATTCGATTGGAATCGAGCAAATGAATAGTTGTTTTTGATTTCATGATAACTTCGGGTTTGATCGTTTTTGGTGAATTGCTAGTCTAATTCGATTGGAATCGAGCCAATGAGAAGTGGTTTTTGATTTCATGAAAACTTCGAGTTTGATCGTTTTCGGTGAATTACTAGTCTAATTCTATTGGAATCGAGCCAATGAAAAGTGGTTTTTGATTTCATGATAACTTCGGGTTTGATCGTTTTTGGTGAATTGCTAGTCTAATTCGATTGGAATCGAGCCAATGAGAAGTGGTTTTTGATTTCATGAAAACTTCGAGTTTGATCGTTTTCGGTGAATTACTAGTCTAATTCCATTGGAATCGAGCCAATGAAAAGTTATTTTGATTTCATGATAACTTTGGGTTTGATCATTTTCGGCAAATTGCTAGTCCAATTAGGTTGGAATCGAGCCAATGAAAAGTGGTTTTTGATTTTATGATAACTTCGCGTTTGATCGTTTTCAATGAAATGCTAGTCTAATTCGATTGGAATCGAGCTAATGAAAAGTCGTTTTGATTTCATGATAACTTCGGGTTTGTTCGTTTTTGGCTAATCGCTAGTCTAATTCGATTTGAATCGAGCCAATGAAAAGTGGCTTTCCATTTCATGATAACTTCTAGTTTGTTCATTTTTGGAGAAATGCTAGCCTAATTCGATTGGAATCGAGCCAATGAAAAGTGGTTTTTGATTTCTTGATAACATCGGGTTTGTTCGTCTTTGACAAATTGCTAGTCTAATTCGATTGGAATCGGGCCAATGAAAAGTGGTTTTGGATTTCATGATAACATCGGGTTTGTTCTTCTTTGGAGAAATACTAGTCTAATTCGATTGGAATCGAGCCAATGAATAGTGGTTTTTGATTTCATGATAACTTCGGGTTTGATCATTTTCAGCGATTGCCAGCCAAATTTGATTGGAATCGACCCAATGAAAAGTGGTTTTTGATTTTATGATGACTTTAGGTATGTTCATTTTTGGAGAAATGCTAGTCGAATTCGATTGGAATCGAGCCATTGAAAAGTGGTTTTTTGATTTCATGATAACGTCGGGTTTGATCATTTTCGGCGAATTGCTAGTCTAATTCGATTGGAATCGAGCCAATGAAGAGTGGTTTTTTATTTCAGGATAACTTCGGGTTTGTTCGTTTTTGGCTAATTACTAGTCGAATTTGATTGGAATCGAGCCAATGAAAAGTGGCTTCTGATTTCATGAAAACTTCTGGTTTGATCATTTTTGGAAAATTGCTAGTCCAAATCGATTGGAATCGTGCCAATGAAAAGTGGTTTTTGATTTCATGATAACTTCGGGTTTGATCATTTTCTGCGAATTGTTAGTCTAAATCGATTGGAATCGAGCCAACGAAAAGTGGTTTCGATTTGAGGATAACTTCGGGTTTGATCATTTTCGACAAATTGCTAGTCTAATTCGATTGGAATCGAGCCAATGAAAAGTGGTTTTTGATTTCATGATAACTTCGGGTTTGTTCCTTTTTGGAGAAATGCTAGTCTAATTCGATTGGAATCGAGCCAATGAAAAGTGGTTTCTGATTTCATGAAAACTTCGGGGTTGATCGTTTTCGACGAATTGCCAGTCTAACTCGATTGGAATCGAGCCAATGAAAAGTGGTTTTTGATTTCATGATAACTTCGGGTTTGATCATTTTCGACGAATTGCTAGTCTAACTCGATTGGAATCGAGCCAATGAAAAGTGATTTTTAATTTCAAGATAACTTCAGGTTTGTTCACTTTTGGAGAAATACTAGTCTAATTCGATTGGAATCGAGCCAATGAAAAGTGGTTTTTGATTTCATGATAACTTCGGGTTTGATCATTTTTGGCGAATTGCCAGTCTAATTCGATTGGAATCGAGCCAACGAAAAGTAGGTTTTGATTTCGTGATAACGTCGGGTTTGTTCGTTTTCGGCTAATTGCTTGTCTAATTCGATTGGAATCGAGCCAATGAAAAGTGGCTTTCGATTTCATGATAACTTCGGGTTTGATCGTTTTCGAAAAATTA
>NW_019247461.1:0-1416 GCF_002742605.1 Olea europaea var. sylvestris | reverse complement strand
TTTTGTAACTTCTCCAATGGTCTATCTTTTTGCACTTCTCAAAGTTTGGTGGTTGCTTGAGTGGAGCATTCATGGTGAAATTTTGTTGTTTTTCTTCTACCCTTAGGATTATTTCTCATTTTTCTAAATCCATTAAAACTTTGCAGTTGATAAGAATGGTCTCCCCAAAATTAACGGCATATGATGTGCATCTATATCAAGATTGATTATATCAATAGGAAAGAAATTATCTCCAACTTTGATAAGCATATCCTCTACCACTCCATAACGATACTTTTCAGTGTCTTATCGGCCAGCTGTAAGATTATTGATTTTGTTTTTAGATCATCCAATCCTAATTTCCTATAGATATATAGTGACATCAAATTAATACTTGCTCCATAATCAATTAAAGCATTTAAATTACGTGAATTCCTTATAGAGAAAGGTACAATAAAAATCAATGGATCTTTTAGCTTAGGAAGAAGCATTTGTTTTATGACTGTGTTGTACTCTTCAGTCAATGCAATTTTTTCATCTTCTAGCAGCTTTCTCTTCTTGGTTAACATCTTCTTAAAAAACATATCATAGTTTAGAATTTTTAGAATGATGTCAATTAAAGGAATTTGATGTGAAGTTGTCAGGGGACATTCAAAAACTTCTTGAATTGTTTGTCTAGTTTATTATTTTGCAACATTTGAGGAAATGGAACTAAAGGTGTGTGTTTATTGATGAGAATGATCACTTTATCCTGTGGATTATCCGAATGTTTTTCTTGATTAATACTTGATGATTTTTCAGGATGATCCTCTCGTTCCTTCGCGTTGATAGGTACTTGATTCTCTCAGGTCCTTTTCTTCTTCATCGTGATCTCTAGCAGCTGAACTCCATTTCTCGTTGTGATAGCCTATAGTTGTTCCTTTTTAGGCTGTCTTTGAAGCCTTCAAGGGAATGGGATAGGCTACCATAAGCTGGAACAGGGGGTAGCAGGCTTGATTGATGGTGTCTCAATGATTACATAATTTATAGCTTCAACTACTAATACCTGCTCCCTTAAGTTCTTTTATGTATCGCTTGGTAGAGTACTTTGTGCTCCACTTGCTAATGAAATTGCCATCTAACCCATCTAAGTTTTCAAATTTTTAATTGTAGCAATTTGGTTTCGAAGAATAGTTTCTAGTTTTGACCATGTACTGTCCCCAATAAATCTTCAACTGATGGCTTACTTTGTTGTTGTTGCTATCGTTGTTGGAATTCCGATGGCGTAGTTTGAAAATTTCCTCTTTAACCTTGATTATTAGTCTACGAGAAATTTGGATGATTTCTCCACCCGAATTATATGTGTTGGAGTAGGGATTGTCTTGTTGCCTTTGAAAATTCTATGTATAACTAATCTCATCGGGGTGGATTACATGTGTGGAGGCTAAATGACATCTT
>NW_019247460.1:0-1416 GCF_002742605.1 Olea europaea var. sylvestris | reverse complement strand
GATGAAAAACAAAATGAATTAGAAATATGCCACATCATTTGTTTTGAATTCCTGTGCATTTCCTGTGAAGAATTTCCTGTACAGATAGCAGGATTCATCTATGACAATAATTCTGGAAGTATAAGGAATTTACATAGAACCTGTACATGATTTTAAAATATGTGGCTTGGAAATTGTTTAACTAAGGCAGATAAAAAACAAAATGAATTAGAATTATGCCACATCATTTGTTTTGAATTCCTGTGAGTTCCTGTGAAGAACTTCCTATACGCATAGCAGGATTCAATTATGACAAATAATTCTGCAAGTACAAGAAATTTACACAGAACCTGCACATGATTTTAAAATATATGACCTAGCAATTCATTAACTAAGGCAGATGAAAAACAAAATGAATTAGAATTATGCCACATCATTTGTTTTGAATTCCAGTGCAATTCTTGTGAAGAATTTCCTGTACGCATAGCAGGATTCATTTATGATAATAATTCTGCAAGTATCGGGAATTTACAAAGAACCTGTACAGGTTTTTAAAAAAGTGACCTAGCAGTTATTTAACTAAGGTAGATGGCAAACAAAATGAATTAGAATTATGCCACATCATTTGTTTTGAATTCCTATGCAGTTCCCGTGAAGAATTTTCAGTAAGCATAGCAGGATTCATTTATGATATTAGTTCTGCAAGTGCAGGGAATTTACACAGAATTTGTACTGGATTTTAAAAAATGTGACCTGACAATTTTTTAACTAAGGCAAATGAAAAACCAAATGAATTGAAATTATGCCACATCATTTGTTTTGAATTCCTGTGCAATTCCTGTGAAGAATTTCCTATACGCATAGCCGGATTCATTTATGACAATAATTCTACAAGTACAGGGAATTTACACAGAACCTGTACAGAAATTTAAAAAATGTGACCTAGCAATTCTTTAATTATGGCAGATGAAAAACAAAATGAATTAGAATTATGCCACATCATTTGTTTTGAATTCCTGTGCATTTCCTATGAAGTATTTTCTGTACGCATAGCAGGATTCATTTATGACAATAATTCTGCAAGTACATGGATTTATACAGAACCTGTACAGGATTTTAAAAAAATGTGTCCCACCAATTCTTTAACTAAGGCAGATGAAAAACAAAATGAATTAAAATTATGCCACATCATTTGTTTTTGAATTCTTGTGAGTTCCTGTGAAGAATTTCCTGTATGCATAGCAGGATTAATTTATGACAATAATCCAACAAGTACTGAGAATTTACACAGAACATGTACAGGATTTTAAAAACTGTGACCTAGCAATTCTTTAACTAAGGCAGATGAAAAACGAAATGAATTAGAATTGTGGCACATCATTTGCTTTGAATTCCTGTGCAGTTCCTGTGAAAATTTCCTGTACGCATAGCAGGATT
>NW_019247459.1:0-1416 GCF_002742605.1 Olea europaea var. sylvestris | reverse complement strand
TAATACTTTTCTATTTGACATTTTATTAACGGGTGATGTACAAACAATAAAAAGCATTGGCTCGACCATAGGTTTCCAAACTAAAAGAATGTACCAAATATCCATTTACCCTGAGGTGCGTGACATGAAGAAACTAAGGCCATTGATCCGGGACTGTAAGAAAGTAGGTCGTCATTGCTTTTCTGAATCTTTTCTTGTATTGTTTTGGCGATATAATAGTTGGCGATGCGTGCTTTGGTCCACCGAGGAGGCCGGATGCCTTTACCAATGTCTCCAACTGCTTGTCCCAAGTGTATTGCCTCATGAAATCAATTATCCCTACAACCAGCTCCTTGCGCTCCTCGTCCACCCCGACCAACAGGGAGTAGTCCATCACATCAACTGACTGTAATCATGAAGATTAACATAATATCATCATATTAACCAATCGGTATAAAACTATGAATAAAAAGATCAAACACAAAGTTACATGCATGCGCTGCACCACTTTTCCTTGATTTTTCTCGAGCACAAATTTGTATTATGTTAGAAAAATCATTTTCGTTTTAGAGAAATCAAGCAAATGGAAACATGCTCTTGCCAGTTGCTCTGTTCTTTTCTCGAACAATCTATAGCAACTTCCATCGTTAATATTTCAGGTGAAATCAGTGCACTTTTTGAACCACTTATAAAAATAAACATAATTGTGAAAAGCTTCAAACTAGAGATCTATACTCAATAAATTCATCAAAGATTAGGCTGTAAAAGTAGATTACCGCTAAAAAGGATGTATCGTTCCAAACAGCTCTTTCCAGGCTCCTTTTTGCTTTGCTTCCAAGGAATATGGGTTTTGTACGCAGTGTTTCTAATAGATTCATATCTAATAATACCTTATTTGTTCCCGTTGTATCTGAGTTATAACGAGAACGTGCAGAGCCCTTAAGGTCATATACCATCGATATACTTCTTTTAAAGAAGATATTCTCCATCACCATCAAATCCATTTTTGTTTCCTTGCCGCCTTTTGAATATTTGATGGTGACCTAAGATTAAAACAATAGACTAGAATCACAAATACAAAGAAAACACAACATGCGTCAAATACACCGTCGACCCAAAAATTTTCAAAGAGTACTGATACGACATGTTAATTAAAATCTTTAAAATTATTGTCTATATAGTATAAATTTAATTTTTTACTTCTTGTTAATTTTTCTTGTTTAAATATTTTAAATATGACTAGATAATTTATTATCTAATTACGAGTTAAAAATATATAGTATTCCAGATAAAGTAAGAAAATTACCACGGTAGAGTGTCGGTATCGAACACGTGTCGGATACGGATATGCTACCTTAGTTTAAAAATTTGTACATCACAACTCTATGATGCATCAACATGGATAGTGTGTCCGACACATCTATGCAATTTTTCATA
>NW_019247458.1:0-1416 GCF_002742605.1 Olea europaea var. sylvestris | reverse complement strand
TAGAGTTAAAATCGTTCGAAAAATTATTCTAACTTGATGTGATGTTTAATAAATTATAGATTAATTTTTTTTTCATTTCTAATCCAATGCATGTGATCTTTTATTTTAATTTTATTTCAATGACACCATAAAATACTATGAACATAAAATACTATAAAAATATTAAACAATTCACCATTTGACAAACAAAAATTAATTGTACCCAAATTTAATAATTAATTTCTATTTTTGTCTGTATATATTAATTAAGTCAAAAGATTGACTTATTTTGCCAATTTTATGGTATATAATTTATTTAAATATTACTAACGGTACGATTTGGATTAGAACTTTTGATCCTTGACCTTTTCTTTCCCCAAGTTGATGGCCGAGCCAATTTTTTAAAACATTACGCTTCATTACTCATTTATCATGTTTCATTAATAACTGAACTTGAATAATCTTCAAACGTTACTCACTTAACTTTACAATGCTTTGAGTGTTTATATTTTTTTTATTTATTGAATCCAACTATTCTCAATTTAAAAATTTTGAAATAAAGTTATCAAATTGCTCTCAAATTCATGAAAATGTACATATCAAACACATTGTAATGCAATATATAATCATGCGATAGAATTAAGCAATCACACATATACAGAAATGATTATACATAAATGCACATGCAATAATCAGGTTTACTCTCAATAAACTTCATTAGGGTCATCATTTGACCTTATATCTACATTTACCGTCTCACCTCTCATCTTACCTTTTTATTTATCCTTCTTCTTCAAACAGTCCTTAATAAAGTGCCCAATTTTATTACAATTGTAACACTGTCTACCATTGGACTTGTCACAACCCTTGACATTCTTCTTACCATTCTCATCACTTGAGTCACTACTCGAATCACTACTATCTCGAGCTCTACCCAAATTCATTTGCTTAAATTTCATTCTACTCCTCATTATATGTAACTCACCACACCTCTTATCCTCTTGTTCAGTGCTAATCTTCATCTACTTACTCTTGAGAAAATCTATGACAATCTCGGATGTTAAGGTGTCCCCAATCATATGTGATTGCATTATTAACTTCTTTATATGAATCAGATATTGAATTAAGCAAAATAATGACCTTATATATTTCAGACACCTTCTCATAACAATAAGAATATCTTGAATAAACTTGTTAAAAACATTTAAATTGTTATCAAGATCATATAAAAGATTCATTTTAAAACCAAAATCTTTTAAACAAGTACAACTTATTAGGAATGGATTTAAGCAAATATAAGTCTTCCACCATTTTCCAAAGTTCTTTTATGATATCAAGTTTTTTAACTTTTCTCAAAACAATGTCAGATTGTGTAAAATAATTGAAGTGTAAGTAAGTTTATCATATTTTTCTTTTTGTATTTCTATCAAATTTGCA
>NW_019247457.1:0-1417 GCF_002742605.1 Olea europaea var. sylvestris | reverse complement strand
GAAATTAATTATTCGGAGGCCCAAACGAAGAAATTTGGTTAAAATCCCGTTATCCCGGGTTTGTGCCCCGAGTCCAATTTCGCTGGCCGTTTCAAATTAACCTGCTAAATTTTGGCCCATTCCAACACCGTCGCGAAAAATGACAAAATGGTCCCTGGTGCTGTTTTTCTTTGTTAATTTTGTGTCAAGCAGTTCTTCAACCTGACATAATTAATATGGAAATTAATTATTCAGAGGCCCAAACGAAGGAATTTACTAAAATCCCGTGATCCCGGGTCTTTGCCCCGAGTCCAATTTCGCGGGCTGTTTCCAAACAACCTGCCAAATATCGGCCCATTCTGACACCGTCGCGCCAAATGGTAAAATTGCCCTTGGTGCGATTTATCTTTGTTAATTTTCTGTCCAACAGTTCTTCAACCTGTCACAATTAAAAAGGAAATTAATTATTCGGAGGCCCAAACGAAGGAATTTGGCTAAAATCTCGTGATCCCAGGTCTGTGCTCCGAGCCAATTTCGTGAGTCGTTTCCAATCAACCTGCCAAATTTCGGCCCACTCCAACATCGTCGTGTAGATGACAAAATTGTCCCTGCTGCGGTTTATCTTTGATAATTTTATGTCCAACCATTCTTCAACCTTACATAGTTAATAAGGAAATTAATTGTTCGGAGGCCCAAACGAAGGAATTTGGCTAAAATTCGATGATCCCGGGTCTGTGCCCCGAGTCTAATTTCGCAGGCCATTTCCAATCAACCTGCCAAATTTTGGCCCATTCCGACACTGTCGCGAAAAATGACAAAACAGCCCTTGGTGCAGTTTTGCTTTATTAATTTTCTGTCCAGCACTTCTTCAACCTGACATAATTAATAAGGAAATTAATTATTCGGAGGCCCAAACGAAGGAATTTGGCTACAATCTCGTGATCCCAGGTCTGTGCCCCGAGTCCAATTTGGCGGGCTGTTTCCAATCAATCTGCCAAATTTCGGCCCATTCCGACACCGTCGCGACAATTGAAAAAATTGCCCCTGCTACGGTTTATCTTTGTTAATTTTCTGTGCAACACTTCTTTAACTTGACATAATTAATAAGGAAATTAATTATTCGGAGGCCCAAATGAAGGAATTTGGCTAAAATCCCATGATCCTGGGTTTGAGCACCGAGTCCAATTTCGCAGGCCGTTTCCAATCAATCTGCCAAATTTTGGCCCATTTTGACGCCGTCGTGCCAAATGACAAAATTATCCCTGGTGCGGTTTACCTTTGTTAATTTTTTGTCCAACACTTCTTCAACCTGACATAATTAATAAGGAAATTAATTATTCGGAGGCCCAAATGATGGAATTTGCCTAAAATCCCGTGATCCCGGGTCTGTGCCCCGAGTCCAATTTCGCAGGCCGTTTCCAATCAACCTGCCAAATTT
>NW_019247456.1:0-1417 GCF_002742605.1 Olea europaea var. sylvestris | reverse complement strand
TTTTTTTTTTTTTTTTTTTGTTCAAAATCATGAATACCACAATTACTTAGTATTGAATTTCAACAATTAGATTAGATATGAACACAGCCTAACATTGTCTAACTCTTTGTCGATAGCAGATCAAAAGTCGCAAAAGATTTGAAACACGAACTAAGCAGAAAAAATAAGAGGGAGAATCACGATTCGATTTGTTAATTATAATTATGGATACTCTCATTTGGGACATAAAAAGATGGAGTTTAGGACTATTCATGAGCAGAATGGACTTTTTTGGCTTTTTCTTCTTTAGGTCAATGATTGGACTTGGTCGGGATGAATTTAAAACAAGAAAACATTATTTGCCAACAAAAAGAAATATACTTTTCTAGTCTAGGTGCGCCTTGCGATAAGCTCAGAGTTGACTGCTATTTTCAAGGATAATACTGTTGGAGAATTATACCGATACTTGTGCATATTATATCCACAGCATATCGTTTATTTGCATGAAATCGAAATGTATTACAACTTACTGAAATTGGATTTAATAAGGCAAAACAAGAATTTACCGATTCCGAAGAATATGAATGTGGAACCTTCTGTTTCGATTCTTGAACGATTGAACCTTGCAATATAAATATATAAATTAGATTAATCATTTTTTGAAATCAAATCATAATAAAAGGAAATCAGAAAATGAGAATGAAGATGCAAGTGACGGATTTTTGGCCGACGCAAGTATTGGATACTTTGTCCTTAAGTTGAATTTGTCCCGCATCGGTGCAACGGTTCGCCGGCAATCATCTCTCAAGATATAACGACCACGTCGAGTCATAGGAGCACTCCAAATGATTTCGACCAGCGAACTCGAACGGAATTCCCTCTCTACCATGACCATGACCATGACCGTGATTTTGATGCAAATGTTTTATGCAAAATCAAAGTGTAAATTGGAATAAAATGATGTGGTATCTATGACTTTTCTTGAATGAATAAAATCCAAACACATGAGATCTATATATATAGTAGTTGAAAAAGTATGTCAAAAGACACAATTATACCAAGAGACAGATCTCTTGAAATTCATAATTATTGAAAATTAATCATACTCATACCAAGAGTCATGATCCTCCATATGAAAAGACACATATTTTCATCCGTATATTTCTAGAATATTTCACAATATTCTATACAATTTTTCAATAATTTCAAGTATTAAGCGGCTTTATATTTGGCTTAATTTCTCATTCACCAAATTAAGAATTTCACTTAAATAATTATATAAAATTGGTCACAACCAATTTTAGATACAAAATTTCAACAATACCCCCACATGAATGAAAATTAATGCAAATGTCTATGTAGACACTAGTAGAGAGAGCGGGAAAACACTACATCAAGTAAGGTAGCTTCTGGCTTTGAACATTCTTTAGTGAAATAC
>NW_019247455.1:0-1417 GCF_002742605.1 Olea europaea var. sylvestris | reverse complement strand
TGTCGGAATGGGCTCAAATTTGACTGGTTGATCGGGATTCGTCATTTTTCGTGACTGTGTCGGAATTGGCTAAAATTTGGCAGGTTGATAGGAAACAAAAACCGCGTCGTGGGCAATTTCGTCATTTTTCGCGACAGTGTCGGAATTGGCTAAAATTTGACTGGATGATCGGAAAGAAAAATCGCGCAGGTGACAATTTCGTCATTTTTCCCGACTGCGTCGAAATTGGCTGAAATTTGGCAGTTTGATCTGAAATAAAAATCGTGTCGGGGGCAATTTCGTCATTTTTCTCGACTGTGTCGGAATGGGCTCAAATTTGACAAGGTGATCGGAAACAAAAATCGCGCCTGGGGCAATTTCGTCATTTTTCACGACGATGTCGGAATGGGCTGAAATTTGACAGGTTGATTGGAAACAAAAATCGCGCCGGGTCTAATTTCGTCATTTTTCTCGACTGTGTCGGAATTGAATAAAATTTAACTGGTTGATCGGAAAAAAAAACTGCGCCGGGGGCAATTTCGTCATTTTTCGCGACAGTGTCGGAATTGGCCAAAATTTGACTGGATGATCGGAAAGAAAAATCGCGCAGGGGGCAATTTCGTCATTTTTCCCGATTGTGTCGGAATTGGCTGAAATTTGGTAGTTTGATCTGAAATAAAAATCGCGCCGGGGGCAATTTCGTCATTTTTCTCGACTGTGTTGGAATTGGCTGAAATTTGGCAGTTTGATCTGAAATAAAAATCGCGCCGGGGGCAATTTCGTCATTTTTCTCGACTGTGTCAGAACGGGCTCTAATTTGACAGGTTGATCGAAAACAAAAATCGCGCCGGGGGCAATTTCGTTATTTTTCGCGACTATATGAGAATGAGCTAAAATTTGATAGGTTGATCGGAAACAAAAACCGCGCAGCTGGCAATTTCGTCATTTTTCGCGACTGTGTCGGAATGGGCTCAAATTTGACTGGTTGATCGGGAACAAAAATTGCGCCGGGTGGTGTTGATAGGAAACAAAAATCGTGACGGGTGGAATTTCGTCATTTTCCGCGACTGTGTCGAAATTGGCTAAAATTTGACTGGTTGATCGGAAAAAAAAATCGCGCCGGGGGCAATTTCGTCATTTTTCTCGACTGTGTCGGAATTGGCTGAAATTTGGCAGTTTGATCTGAAATAAAAATTTCGCCGGGGGCAATTTCGTCATTTTTCTCGACTGTGTGAGAATGGGCTCAAACTTGACAGGTTGATCGGAAACAAAAATCGCGCCGTGGGCAATTTCGTCATTTTTCGCGACTGTGTCGGAATGGGCTCAAATTTGACATGTTGATCGGGAACAAAAACCGCGCCGAGTGTAATTTCGTCATTTTCCGCGACTGTGTCGGAATTGGCTAAAATTTGACTGGTTGATCGGAAACAAAAACCGC
>NW_019247454.1:0-1417 GCF_002742605.1 Olea europaea var. sylvestris | reverse complement strand
ATTGGAATCGAGCCAATTAAAAGTGGTTTTTGATTTCATAATAACTTCAAATTTGATCGTTTTCGAAAATTGCTAGTCTAATTCGATTGGAATCGAGCAGACAAAAAGTGGTTTTTGATTTCATGATAACTTCGGGCTTGATCATTTTTGGTGAATTGCTAGTCTTATTCGATTGGAATCGAGCCAATGAAAAGTGGCTTTCGATTTGATGATAACTTCGATTTTGATCGTCTTCGAAAAATTGCGAGTCTAATTCGATTGGAATGAAGCCAACGAAATGTGGTTTTTGATTTCATGATAACTTCGTGTTTGATCATTTTCGGCAAAATGCTAGTCTAATTCGATTGGAATCGAGCCAATGAAACGTGGTTTTTGATTTCAAGATAACTTTAGGTTTGTTCATCTTTGGCAAATTGCTAGTCTAATTCGATTGGAGTCGAGCCAACAAAAAGTGGTTTTTCATTTAATGATATCTTCGGGTTTGATCATTTTCGACGAATTGCTAGTCTAACAAGATTGAAATCGAACCAGTGAAACGTGGTTTTTGATTTCAAGATAACTTCGGGTTTGTTCATCTTTGGCAAATTGCTAGTCTAATTCGATTGGAATCGAGCCAATGAAAAGTGGTTTTTGATTTAATGATATCTTCGGGTTTGATCATTTTCAACGAATTGCTAGTCTAATTAGATTGGAATCGAGCCAATGAAAGTGATTTTGATTTCATGATAACTTCGGGTTTGTTTGTTCTTAGCGACTTACTAGTCTAATTCGATTAGAATCAAGCCAATGAAAAGTGGCCTTCGATTTCATGATAACATCGGGTTTGTTCGTCTTTGGGAGATTGCTGGTCTAATTCCATTGGAATGAAGCCAATGAAATGTGATTTTTTCTTTCATTATTACTTCGAGTTTGAACATTTTCAGCAAACTGCTAGTCTAATTCGATTGGAATCGAGCCATTGAAACGTGGTTTTTGATTTCATGAAAACTTCAGGTTTGTTTATTTTTGGTGAATTGCTAGTCTAATTCGATTGGAATCAGCCAATGAAAAGTGGTTTTTGATTTCTTTATAACTTCGGGTTTGATCATTTTGGACGAATAGCTAGTCTAATTCGATTTGAATCGAGCCAATGAAAAGTGTCTTTAAATTTCATGATAACTTCGGGTTTGATCGTTTTCGAAAAATTGCTAGTCTAATTCGATTGGAATCAAGCCAATGAAAAGTGGTTTTCGATTTCATGATAACTTCGGTATTGTTCGTTTTTGGTGAATTGCTAGTCCAATTCGATTGGAATCGAGCCAATGAAATGTGGCTTTTGATTTCTTGATAACTTTGGGTTTGTTTGCTTTTTGCGAAATGCTAGTCTAATTCGATTGGAATCGAGCCAATGAAAAGTGGTTTTAATTTCATGATAACT
>NW_019247453.1:0-1417 GCF_002742605.1 Olea europaea var. sylvestris | reverse complement strand
TGCCAATGTACCAAATTCAAGTGAAATTTGATTGAAAACATACCAATGAAAAAAATCCAGATGAAATTTTAGTCAAATTTGATTTGAAACGTGCCAATGAACTAAACCAAAGTGAAATTATAGTCAAATTTGATTGGAAGCACACCATTAAACAAAATTGAGATTAAATTTTACTCAAATTTGATTGAAAATGCACCATTTAACAAAACTTAGACGAATATTCAATTTGAAGCGCACCAATGAACAAAATTCAGACGAAATTTTCGTCAAATTTGAATGAAAATGCGTCAATGAACCATACTTAAGTGAAATTTTAGTCCAATTTGATTAGAAACATGCCATTTAACAAAACTCAGATGAAATTGTTGTCATATTTGAATTGAGTCACGAAAATGAACAAAATCCTGACAAAGTTTTAGTCAAATTTGATTGGAAATGCGCCAATGAACCAATTTTAAGTGAAATTTTAGTCAAATTTGATTGAAAACACGCCAATGAACAAAACTTAAATGAAATTTTAGTCAAATTTGACTAGAAATGCTCCTATGAACCAAACTCAAGTGAAATTTTAGTCAAATTTGATTGGAAACAAGCCAATTAACAAAATCCAAGTGAAAATTAGTGAAATTTTCGTCAAATTTGATTGGAAACGAACCAATGAACTAAACCCATATGAAATTTTAGTCAAATTTCATTGAAGGAACGCCAATGGTCAAAATCCAAATAAAATTGTAGTCAAAATTGATTGAAAATGAACCATTTAACAAAACTCAAATGAAATTGTAGTCATTTTGATTTGAAGCTCGACAATGAACAAAATCCAGACGAAATTTTAGTTAAATTTGAATGGACACACGCCAATGAACCAAACTCAAGTGAAATTTTAGTTAAATTTGATTAGAAGCATGCCCAGTTTAAGTTTTAGTCAAATTTGATTGGAAACGCACCAATAAACCAAACCCATGTGAAATTTTAGTCAAATTTGATTGGAGGAGCAGCAATGCTCAAAATCCAGATGAAATTATAGTCAAATTTGATTGAAAACGCACAATTTAACAAAACTCAAATGACATTTTAGTCATTTTGATTTGAAGCGTGATGATGAACAAAATCCAGATTAAATTTTAGTCAAATTTGAATGGATACGAGCCAATGAACCAAACTCAAGTGAAAGTTTAGTCAAATTTGATTGGAAGCACACCGATGAACAAAACCCAGGTGAAATTTTAGTCAAATTTGATTGAAAACGCGCCAATGAATCAAACTCAAGTGAAATTTTAGTCAAATTAAATTGGAAACATGCCAGTGAACTAAATCAAGGTGAAATTTTGTCAAATTGGATTGGAAACGCGCCAATAAAGTAGACCCATGTGAAATTTTAGTCAAATTTGATTGGAAGAGCAGCAGTGATAAAAAA
>NW_019247452.1:0-1417 GCF_002742605.1 Olea europaea var. sylvestris | reverse complement strand
AAGACGAAATTGATCCTCTAGATAGAAATGAAACATGGGAGCTTATAGTTAAATAAAAAAAGAACGAACCAGTCACTTGCAAACGGGTTTAGAGGTTGAAGAAAAAGACGGATGGCACAATTGATGGATACAAGGCACGTCTTGTTGCTCATGGCTTTTCTCAAAGCTAAGGTTTAGATTATGAAGAAACTTTTAATCCAGTAGAAAAGATGGTTACCGTAAGGTCCATCTTCTCACTTGCTACTTACAAAAACTGAAAAATATGGCAACCGACGTTAAGAATGCATTCCTTTACGGTGAGTTGTAATGAGAGGTATTAATGGTACAACCCACAAGGATTCGTATCAAAACAATTTTCTAACTATGTTTTTCGGTTGGAGAAGGCACTGTATGGTCTTAAATAAGTACCACGTGCATGATACGGAAAGGTTGCTCAATACTTTAGTTTTTGTGGCTTTAAAGTTGTTGAGGAATATTCCAGATTGTTCGTAAAATTGGAATTAGATTTGCAGCTGTTAGCATTAATATATCTAGAGGACATAATAATAAACAACGACAACGAGGATAAAATTTCCCAGTTTAGAGATGATATTTTTGAAATGAAAAATCTAGGCGGGGGTGAGTGCTTTCTTAGCTTAGAAGTAAAGAAGTTCGATCGAAGCTACTTTATTTCTCAAAGAAGATATGCGAAGAATCTTTTAGTGTGTTTTGGCATGTGTGAGTCAAAACTAACGGCTGCTCCTACGAAAACTCATCTAAAGTTAAAGAAAGAATAATGAGAGCTAGTGAAGGATACAAGAAAATTCAAACAACATATTGGTAGTTTGATCTATTTAACTCTAACAAGACCAGAGATTTCATACTTGATCATGCAAAATCCAAGAACATCCCTTCTTAATGCAACCAAAATAATTCTACAGTATATAAAAGGTTCTCTTGTTTATAGCGTAATGTATACGAATGAGAATGAATGTCGGTTGAAGGGTACTCCGATGCAGATAGGCAAGAGATGAAATTGAGCTTCGATTCATTTCAGGTTACTACTTCAGCATGGGATGAACAGTCGTCTCTTGGTGTAGTAAGAACCAAGCTATCATTGCTCTATCTAGCAGTGATGCAGAGTATATGGCAGCAACAATGGCTATTTAATAATATGTTTTGTTGAAGTATTTAATAAGATACATCTTTTATAAGGTCAATTATTCCGCAATGATTCATTGTGATAATGAAAGTGCAATAAGCTTGCTTCCAAACTAGTTTTTCATAAGAAATCAAAACAGATTGATGTCCTCATCACATCATTCGAAGAAAGTACCGAATCAAGAAATCGAGTAAAAAGAAGTCCATACCGAAGATCAAGTTACAGATATATTTACAAAACCATTAGCTAAGCCTCAACTTGAAATATTTACAACTA
>NW_019247451.1:6420-69266 GCF_002742605.1 Olea europaea var. sylvestris | reverse complement strand
AGATCAAGTTTCACATCAACAAGTGTCAATTAACTCAACATATAATTCTTCCACGATTCTTAGTTAATTACACAGTGCCAATGTATGCAGCAATGCCAGCAAGGCCATCCAACCCACACAAGCACACAAAAGTTAAAAACAACACACAAAAGTTAAATTTTTTTTTAAAGATAAAACATACCAGTCATGTGAAAAGCGAAATCATGCAAAAAAAGTAAACGTGAAGATAAAAGATTAAATCACCCCCAAACTTAATAGATGCATTGTCCCCAATGTACCACAATAAGGAATAAAATGCAAAAAGGAGGGTGCGAAAGGAACTGAGAACTCCCCTAGTCAATCGAAAGGTGGCGGTGGAGGTAGATGGGAAAGAATCTCCCTCATCAACGCAGATTGCTGGCCCATCTCAATTTGCATATTACGGACCATGTCATATGTCTGATTAGCCCGAAATTGCATCCCATCCATCATTCCACTATAACGGTCCAACCTCCCAATTAGCCTATCAGTACTTTGACGTAAATCAGAGACATCTTCTTGAGTCCTGCTCGCGCTGGCTCGTACAATCCCAATGTCAGTTTGCATATCTTGTACCCGTAAGTCCAGGGCGGTAAATGATTGCTGCAACTGTTGAACATCCCTACTTAGCCCGGTCATCGTCGCAAACATCTATCGCAGTACGGGGGCATCAGCTGGTGGCTCATGTTGCGGTTCCGGGTGGATGTCAACATCATCCTCATGGCCCGCCTCGTCCTGGTTATCTTGTCGTCCTTGTTTGTACTGATTGACTTTTCTCCAAGAGTTTTGGGCAAAGAGAATGTTGATTGGGGTAGCAGGACGTATTGCCTACTCAGCTAGTAGGAGCTACACTCCGTAAGCCCTACATATTCCACAGATAAGGGTTGGAAATATGAGTGTGTGTCGTGGGTCTACTTCAGCAACGCGAGCACAAATCAGATTATAGATGTGAGTGCCCAAGTCAAAGTTGAGTCCTCTAGCTAGATGGTAGAGCAAAGTAGCTTTAGTGTGATCGAACTTGTAACGATGCTTGGATGGATCAACATTGTGGCAAACAAATATCATCAGAACCATGAGGGACTCAGTTAAATAACTGTATAAGAAATCCGATCGATGGAGCGGCCAGGTATCTGCTCTTCCAAACAACACCTGTACTAGCTCTGGCCAATTCTGCTCTGGTGGTATTGGGATGATTCCTTCTCGATTCAATTCAAGCTATTCATCAATGACCTCAGGTGAAAACATAAACCATTTATCGCTCACCCAGGTTCGGTGCTGGTGATCGGTCCCAGGCTCGTTGATGGAGAAGTTGAAATTTGTGTAGAACTCTTGAACAAGTGTAGGATAAATAGCAAATGGTTTAGCTATCACCTTTTCCCAGCCCACACGATGGATTAAAGTCTCAATTTCAAACCTCGGGAAATCGTCCAAAACCACTTCCCGCTCGGGTAAAACAGTCCATTTGGTGACTACTTGCTCAAATCGATGCTTATGCTCGGGGCTTAGGAATCTTCGCACGCCACATTCATCAACTTGAGAACGACCCAGGTTGGAAGAAGAAGAGGCTTTGCATTTTCCCTCTGAAATGGATGGAGCATCGCGTGTGCGTTTGGAAGGCATTCCTACAAAAGGCACAACATAAGCAAATGAGCTAGATGAACGGGGTATTTGTTATCAAGAGAATACCATGAATACCAAACAAAGTGTAGTGCTATGTGTAGGGAGGAACACGGAAGGGCGGTGGAAGGGGTGGTAAGTGCAATGTGTAGTTTCCCTTCAATTTCAAGTTATACAATAGAATGAATGCAAGCAAGCATAATGTGTCGTTAAATTGAGGAAAGCCCAAGTGTTGTGCAAAAATTCAAGCTAAAATATAGACCAATGAATCTTTGGGACAATTAAACAAACACATTGTGGGCAATGTTGTAGCAAGAATGTCCAAATGCCTATTTTGTTATGAATCTACCAATGTTAACATCAAATTAAACAAAATCCACCATCTACCTAAGCCTGACCTCCACAATAATCAAAACATTCATCAAAATGTACGAAAATTGGAAAAAGAAAATTGCAACCCACGAGTCTATTAAAGTGAAGTATATTACCCTCGAGTTCTTGGCAATTGGGGATGTTTGAGTGGATGATGTTGATGCACAAGCTACTCCAATGTGACCAACGTGTAATGCCCAAGTGAGGAGATGAAGAAATTTGGGGAAGGGGGAGGGGGATGCGCCGGTTGTGGGGAAGTAGAGGTGTGCTCGTGTGTATGTGAGTAGTGTGCGTGGGTGAGGGTTTTTAAACCCTCATCCCGCTGGGTTGTGCGTACGCATGGCTTGGACAGTGCGTCTGCACAGCCCAAGAAAATTGGCCTCATGTGGCCAATCTGCCAACCGTGCGTACGCACGGACTGTAGGCCGGTGCATACGCATGGTTAACCCCCATTTTTCTATTATTTTATATATAACTGAATCTTCATACCCACCCCGACTGGATTCTTTACATAATACAATTTAGAAGTATGCAAAACGATTAGGACAGAGAAGTTTAACGCCAATCTTGAAAGGTTCGTTTTGGTTTCAACCGAACCCGACCACTCGTGTTCCACTCCCAAACTAATATCTTTACCGCTATGATCGAAAAAGGTGCAATTGATGCGGGAATCAATAGATTATAAGTAAGTCATTTGTGTACCCAAAATTACACGTTTTAGCCTCAATGACTGTAACATCTCATTTTTTTTATCTAGCTTTCGTGATGCCCTCCAATTAATTGCATGTCTGGAATGATTGACTCCCCTAAACTTGTGTAAAACAAACATGAAATTGTGTGACCTGTGCATTAACTCAACAACCAAGCAATGAATGGATGACACCTAATCTATCTAACACTCGCAAGCAATAAGAAAACATATAATTAAAAAAAAAACTAATCTAATGCAACAAAGTGGAATAAATAAAAGGGAAGAGAATTAGATTAACTCCCAATAAGCGCTATTTTTATAGTCTATAGCTCAACTTTATTGCTCAGGCTACTCTACACTATTAAGAGGTATGATCGTCTTCTCATTTGAGTAGTCACCTCCCCAATAGGCTTTCAACCATTGTCCATTCACTTTAAACCTTCTCTGTTCATCCTGAGATACTACTTCTACAACACCATGTGGAAACACGGCTACTACTGTGAAAGGACCTGACCACCTAGACTTTAGCTTTCCAGGAAAGAGTTTGAGACGTCAATTGAACATCAATACTTGTTAGCCTACTTCAAAATCCTTCTGTCTTATATTTCTGTCATGTCATCTCTTGGTTTTCTCCTTGTAAATCTTTGCATTCTCGTATGAATCCAAACGAAATTCCTCTAGCTCATGGAGTTGTAGAACCCTCTTTTCTCCTGCCGCCCTTATATTGAAATTGAGCAAATGAGTTGCCCAATATGCCTTATGCTCTAACTCAACGGGCAGATGACAGGCCTTTCCAAACATTAGTCGATATGGAGACATACCAATTGGAGTCTTAAACACTGTTCTATAAGTGCAAAGGGCATCCTCTAGTTTCTTAGCCCAATCCTTGCGGGAAGCATTGACTGTAGCTTCGAGAATCTTCTTTAACTCCCTGTTGGAGATTTCCACTTGCCCGCTAGTCTGAGGATGGTATGGAGTCGAGACACGGTGTTTTACTCCATATTTTTCCAACAGCAATGCAAATAATTGATTACAGAAATGCTTTCCACCATCACTAATGATTGCCCTGGGAGTGCCGTATCGAGTGAAAATGTTCTTCTTCATGAACTAAGTTACCACTCGCCCATCGTTAGTTGGAAAAGCTACAGCTTCAACCCACTTAGACACGTAGTCCACTGCCACTAGTATGTATTGTTGATCATAGGAGGGAGGGAATGGTCCCATTAAGTCAATGCCCCCAAACATCGAAAATTTCAACTTCCAAAATGTTGTTTAAAGGCATCTCGTTCTTTCTTGAGATATTCCCAGTCCTTTGACACTTGTCACAATGTTTCACCATATAATGTGCGTCCTTGAACAACGTAGGCCAATAGAAACCTGATTGTAGTACCTTTGCTGCTGTCTTGGTTGCTGCGAAGTGGCCCCCATACGGTGCAGAGTGACATGACTCTAACACTTGATGCTGCTCTACCTCTGGCACACAATGGCGTGTGATTTGATCTGGACCCCTTTTATAAAGAATTGGATCATCCCAAAAGTAGTGTTTTAGGTCACTGAAGAATTTCTTCTTTTGGTGACTCAAGTAGTCTGGTGGGGTGATCGAGTGGGCCAAATAATTGACATAATCAGCGTACCATGGTGTAGTGATAATCTAAAAAAGCATTTCATTAGGAAAAACTTCATTGATCTCCATTGTAGGGTTTAAGTCATGTGATTCGAGGCGAGAAAGGTGATCTGCCACAACATTCTCACTCCCCTTTTTATCTCTGATCTCCAAATCAAACTCTTGCAATAGGAGTATCCATCGAATAAGCCTCGGCTTCACATCCTTCTTACTTAGTAGATATTTTAAGGCTGAATGATCAGTATAGACAATCACTTTTGACCCAATCAAGTATGATCTAAATTTGTCAACGGCGAACACTACTGCCAAAAGCTCTTTCTCTGTAGTCGCATAATTCATTTGAGCCTCATCCAAAGTCTTACTGGCATAGTGTATAACATGGGAATTCTTCTCCTTTCGTTGACCGAACACCGTCCCCACTGCGTGATCACTGGCATCACACATAAGTTTGAACGGATAATTCCAATCTAGGGAAGCCAATACTGGAGCAGAAACCAATTTTTCTTTTAAGATGTTGAAAGCTGTCAAGCACTCCTCAGAAAAGTTAAATGGGGCCCCTTTTTTCAGTAGATTGCATAATGGCTTCGAGATTTTAGAAAAATCTTTGATGAAACGACAGTAAAACCCAGCGTGACCCAAGAAACTTCTAACTCCCTTAACTGTTACCGACAGTGGTAGTTTTTCGATGACTTGTATCTTAGCTCTATCAACCTTAGTACCCCGTGCTGAAATCAAATGCCCTAACACAATCCCTTCCTGAGCCATGAAATGGCAATTTTCCTAATTTAATACAAGGTTTGTGTCTTCACATCTTTGCAGCACTTTTCCCAAGTGTTCAAGGCACTCCTTAAATGATTTTTCAAACACTAAGAAATCATCCATAAACACCTCAATAATATGTCCCACCATGTCTGAGAAAATCGACATCATACAGCGCTGAAAGGTGGCTGGAGCATTGCAAAGGCCGAAGGGCATCCTCCTATAAGCAAAAGTGCCATAAGGGCATGTAAAGGTTGTCTTCTCTTGATCATCAGGTGCTATAGGAATCTGGTTGTACCCTGAATAACCATCTAAGAAACAGTAGTATACATGTCCAGCGAGTCTCTCCAACATTTGGTCAATGAAAGGGAGGGGAAAGTGATCTTTCCTAGTGGCGTTGTTAAGTTTACGATAATCAATGCAGACTCTCCAACCAATGACTATCCGTGTCGGGATGAGCTCATTATTTTCATTTGGAACCACCGTGATTCCACCTTTTTTCGGCACTACTTGTACTGGACTGACCCAATGGCTATCTAATATGGGATAGATTATCCCTGCATCCAAAAGCTTTAATACTTCTTTTCAGACCACTTCCTGCATATTCGGGTTTAATCTGCGTTGATGCTCAACTGAAGCTTTGTAATCATCTTTCATCAGTATCTTGTGCATGCAAAGCGAATGGCTGATTCCTTTTATGTCTGACATCGTCCATCCTAATGTTGTCTTGTGCTCCCGAAGTACTCTTAGAAGCTGATCTTCCTATGATTCAGTAAGATTGTTCAAGATAATTATTGGGAGCGAATTTTTTTTTCCCCAGATATGCATAGCGCAGATGAATGGGCAACTGTTTAAGTTCAAGAGTTGGAGCTTGCTGTATAGATGGTAGAGGTTTTGTAGGTCTTTTGTTGAGCTCCAAACATGGCTGCTTGAAAAGTGGTGGTGTGGTTGCCAAATAACGTGCACACTCTTCTGCTTCCTCTTTTTTCGATGGCAATTCCTGAGAATACACCAAGCAAGCCTCAAGGGGATCTTGAGGGTGATCAAGTTTAAATGCCTCTGACATTGCTTCCCTTATTATGTCAATCTGCATGCAAGAATCTGGTTCATTCTGAAATTTGAAGGCTCTAAACACGTTGATTGTCAGTTCCTCTTCATCTAACCTCAATATTAACTGACCCTTTTGCACATCTATAAGAGCCCTTCCTGTAGCCAAAAGTGGGTGACCCAATATGAGGGGGACGTCCCGATCTTCTTCCATATCCAGAATAATGAAGTCCACTAGGAAGATAAACTTATCGACCTTGACCAAATATCTTCACAAATACCTCGCGGGTGCTTGATTGACCTATCAGCTAACTACAGTGAAATTGTAGTCACTTTTGCTTCCCCTAACCCTAGTTTCTTGAAAAGAGATAAGGGCATTAAATTGATGCTAGCTCCTAAATCACATAATGCCTTATCTATATACAAATTACCAATATTACAAGGAATAGTAAAACTCTCTGGGTCTTTTAGTTTCGGTGGTAATTTGTGTTGGAGAATTGCGCTGCACTTCTCAGTAAACATGACCGTTTCATTGTCTTCTAGCTTCCTCTTGTTTAATAAGATGTCTTTCATAAACTTAGTGTATCTGGGCATTTGAGATAGGCTTCAGTGAACGGTATGTTAATGTGTAGCTTCTTAAATACATCCAAAAATTTCTGAAACTGTTTATCTAGCTTGTGTTTTTGCAGTCTCTGTGGAAATGGGATTGGAGGCACATATGCTTTGATAGGAGTGCTTCTCTTAACTCATGGACTGCCCGATGACTCGATTTGAGCTGTTGTTTTGTCTAATTCATCAACTTGCTCTTTACCCATCGTAGTTGTCTTTTCTGTGATAGTTGCTGGCCGCTTTACATGTATTTCTGGTAGTTGGTTTCCGCTCGTGTAGTTATGGCTTTGACCTGCTCCTTATGGTTTGTCTCGGTGTTGCTAGGTAACGTCTCTAGAGCTCTACATGATAATGCGGCCGCAATCTGTCCCACTTGTTGTTCCAAATTCTTGATTGAGGCCTGTTGATTTTGAAAGTTGGTCTCAGTTTTAGTAATGTACTGAGCCAGCAAATCTTCTAAAGACGGTTTCTTTCCTTGCTGTTGAACCCCGGGGGTTTATTCTGATTGTTACCTCTTTGTCCTTGTCCCTGATTGCTAGACCACGAAAAGTTTGGATGATTTCTCCAACTCGGATTAAATGTGTTGGAGAAGGGGCTATTTTACTGTCTCTGAAAGTTCTGCGCATAGTTCACTTCTTCAAACTGGTTAACATGTATAGACGCCAGAGGGCAGTGCGTAGTATTATAATCAATCACAGACCGGTGGAGATTGATGTATCATATTAATTGATTGAGATAGATTATCCATTTTCATTGTAAGAACTTCCATTTGTGCAGCCAGCGCTGTTACTGCATCTACATTATGCAGTCCTGCTGTCTTCCTTGGAGTTTCCCTATCGGTAGGCCACATCGATTGATTCTTAGCTATTCTTTCATACAAGTCATATGCCTCATCCACATCAAGTTTCATCACTGATCCTCCTGCAGAAGCATCTATCATATTTCTAAATTCTTGCTTTAGACCTAATAGAATAGATATTGCTGAGATTTTTTAGGGATGTCAAGGCTGGGGCATTTCCTGAAAAAATTCTTGAATCTTTCACATGCCTTTGGATAGCTTTTGAGCTCTTTCTGTTTGAAAGTATGGACTTCATTCTTGACTTGATAAACTCGAGAAGGTGGAAAAAATTTCATCGTGAATTTTTGAACCATACCATTCCAAGATTGAATGCTCCCAGGTGGTAAGCAAAGAAACCATTCCCTTACAGTGTCCTTCAAGGTATAAGGGAATAATCTTATTCAAAATGCATCTGTTGATATTCCTTCGTGACTGATTACCTCACATAGCATAAGAAACGCCGAAATATGTTCATGAGGATTCTCTGTAGCTTTTTCAAAGAACTTGATGTCTTGGTAATTTTGAAACAAATTGATGACATCTGGTCTAAGGTGAAAATTAGGTTGTTCAAAGGGAGGATATACTACAGCTGGTTGCACTGGTGCAGGGATTGGATTGACGTAATCTCCAACTAAGACAGGGGCTTCGTTCTGGATAGCTCTCGGTTGATTTGGCTGCGATATTTGCTCGTGAAGCTGGACTTGATGTTGTGGTTGATTTTTGTTATCGGCCATTCTACTTTCTTGACGTTGATCTCGTCTACGATTTCTAAATGTTCTTTCTATTTCGTGATCGATTGGGAAGAGATCTAGTTCCTCGGGATTTTGCATAAACTAATGTCGCTTAAGAAATGTCAAGACACAAGAGAACTAAGCGGTGTAATGGTAGCCTAAAAACAACTGCTAAAAATGAAATAAAAATAAATGAATTTAAAATATCTAATAACTAAAATTAACACCATTATTTCCCGACAACGGCGCCAAAAACTTGTTCGTTAAAATTCCGCAAGCGTACGGGTTCGTTGTACAAGTAATAATTGTGATGAAAGAATTGTCATCCCACAGGGAATAAGGTCTAATTCCAGTGTATTCAATATAATTAAATTCGTGAAATTAAATAAAAGTTGACGTTTGTTTGAATAGCTAATTAAATTCTATAACTAAAAATTTGCAAAATTTATGAGAATTTGTTTTAGAGTTTAGATGAGTGAATGTATTGGATTTCCGATGCCACTGATCAACTCTTAGTTCTAATTCTCGACCTATGACAATTATTTCAACTCATGCAATTGTGACGATCGATAATTCCACATATATTTATTATTCTTTCCCAAGATACAATAAACATATGATTACCACGAAACGATCCTATTCCTAGTCCAAATTCATATGGCAAACACGCATTGATGTATAGGATTATCACACATGATTGCACACGTCACAAATATTATTCCTAACATTCATTGTCCATGCGTTCCAATAATAGTGTTATATCTACCGTGAGTTTTTCAATACTACGAATAAGCAACTTATTGTCCTAATGGTGCGCAAATATTAAAATAATATAGATATGCATATTAAAGAAACCACAACGCAAGAATTAAAATAAAAACATAAGGTCTTGAATTAAAAACTAAGAGTCAAACAGTTTTTTCATCCATCCAATACAAAGATGTCTAGCCTAGCATATTAATATATGAAAAATAGGAAAAATAAAGGAACGACATCACCCGAATCATTAAAGTATGAAAAGAATCTGAAATCCGCCACTTTATGCCTTCAATTCCGGATTCAAGTGATGAAGCCTTCTTCTTCAATATATATCCCGCTCTCCTTTTCCTCTTTGTCGGCTTCCAATATAATAAAAATTAGGTTCCTCGTGTTTTTGTCGACTTTTGGTATAAATATCATGCAAAGAATTGTAAACGAAGACTTTCCAAAACAAAATAAGGAAACAGAATTTTTTTGTCGGAATTGAACCATGCGTACACATAGTACATTTTGGTGCATACGTATAGTATCATCAATTTAGTTTCGGAAGTAAAATTTTCCAATCGTGCATACGCACGACCTGTAAGCCTATGCGTACGGACAGTTCAACTATTTTAAGGGCCAATTTGCAATTTGGTCCCTAAACTTTTTGAAGTGGGTGTTTTGGTCCTTTTCCAAAATTTCTTGTCCCATTAGCTTCTCTTCAACTCCGATTGACTCTTGGTGTTCTCAACTCATCATTCTTTGATCCAATTCAACTTTTGGATTATTACATTCTAGTTCCCAAACTTTGCCTTGATGTAATTGAGTCGTTTTTCGTGCTTATTTTCTTTATTCTCGTATCTTCCATTGATTGTAACCTACACACAATATATAAATAGGATTAAGTCATATTCTATCAAATTCTTTAACAAATATTCAATTTTAATGGCATAAATAAGTGTATAAAATACACTTATCAGTGCATGTGGAAGACCTTGGGTTGTAGTCTTTTAGTAAATGGACCTGCTATCATAGAGTTTTGTCCTAATATGATCTATAGCAACTTGACCACTCTGAACTCTTTCTTTAACAACTAGGAATTTAATGTCTATAAATTTAGACTTTCTTGAACTCCTGTTGTTATTTGAATACAAGATTGTTGACTTATTGTCACGAAATAACTTAAGTGGTCCTTCAATGCCATCCTAACTTTGCAACCTAATAATAAAATTTCATAGCCACATTCCTTGATTGCATACCTCATAACATGCTACAAACTTGATTGTCATGATTGAAGAAGCTATGAGTGCCTGTTTAGCACTCTTCTAGGATATAGCTCCTCTAGTATGCAAGAAGACATAGTTCGATGTGGGTCTCCTACTGTCTTGGCATTCGACAAAATCAAAATAACCAGTGATCTCCAACTGTTTGATTTCATGTAAGTGAGCATGTAACCTTTTGTTCTTTATAAATACCATATAACCCATTTTGCTACCTTCCAATGATCAATCCCAAAATTACTTAAATATCTGCCTAGTATTTCTACAATCAATGCTATATCCGGACGTGTCAATACCTGAACATGCATTAAACTCCCTACTATTTATCCATAAACCTTAGATGATTCAATGGTGTTATTGATAGTAATGTCATACTCATTAAATGCTAGTTATATTTAAGAGCAATGCTTAGTTTATTCTCCATACTTATTAAACAAGTTATACAGGCTATTTTTCCTACAATAATATTGGAATGCTTTTTGATTTCATTGAAGTATCGCAAAAATATCGAATGGGGTCCACAAAATTTCGATTTCAGGTATCTCATTATGAAAAGAGCTTGTAAAGTTACTTTTTATGAGTTGATTGCATATTGTGAAGCTCATTCGATTGAGTTTTTGCCTTGAAATGAATTTAATTTGTGTAATCATCAATAGAGATGTCTAATTTCTTACTCTTTTAGTGTTTTGTCACCATTTCGAATTTCAATAACCTTTTTAGTGTGTCACTTGTTTATTTTTCGTCACTTTTTTTTTAGTGTTTGCCACTTTTTTATTTTCTGTCACTTTTTTAATATCTGTCACTTTTTTGAGTTCGTCACTTTTTTCTTTTTTTGTACTTTTTGAATTTTGTGTTTGTCACTTTTTTTTTTTTTTTGTACTTTTTGAATTTTGTCTATTTTTAGTGTTTGTTACTATTTTTATTTTCTATCACTTGTTTGAAATTTATGTCACTATTTGAATGTCTCATTTTTTTTTAATTTACGTAACTTTTCTAAATTATTGTCTCGTCACTTTTTTAAGTATTTGTCACATTCTTGAAATTCCTGTCACTTTTTTGTGTAACAAACACACTTTTTAATAAAAGTGTCATTCTTTGTTATTTTTATTAAAAAAGTAACACAACAAAGTTAAGTGTCACTTTTCGACAGAATTTCATCTTTTAATATAAAAAGTGACACTTAATTTTATACAATATTTTTTACTTCAAAAATATTTTTCATACGATTTTTGTAAAGACATCAAATTTTAAGGATATTTTTGTAAATTGTCCATTTTGATTCAATTTTTCTTCAATTCATTCAACAATTTGTTTTAAATTAGGTTTTCAAATTTTAGTGTTTGCCACTTTTTTATTTTCTGTCACTTTTTTAATATCTGTCACTTTTTTGAGTTCGTCACTTTTTTCTTTTTTTGTACTTTTTGAATTTTGTCTATTTTTAGTGTTTGTTACTATTTTTATTTTCTGTCACTTGTTTGAAATTTATGTCACTATTTGAATGTCTCATTTTTTTTTAATTTACGTAACTTTTCTAAATTATTGTCTCGTCACTTTTTTTAGTATTTGTCACATTCTTGAAATTCCTGTCACTTTTTTGTGTAACAAACACACTTTTTAATAAAAGTGTCATTCTTTGTTATTTTTAATAAAAAAGTAACACAACAAAGTTAAGTGTCACTTTTCGACAGAATTTCATCTTTTAATATAAAAAGTGACACTTAATTTTATACAATATTTTTTATATACAATATTTTTTACTTCAAAAATATTTTTCATACGATTTTTGTAAAGACATCAAATTTTAAGGATATTTTTGTAAATTGCCCATTTTGATTCAATTTTTCTTCAATTCATTCAACAATTTGTTTTACATTAGGTTTTCATAAATAGTATAATTTCTTTACACAACAAAACCACGATAAGCAATAACCGATCAATTTTATTTTATTTTTATGAAAAGCTGTTATGGGATTGAAATTAATACTCACTATAATCCACCGACTAACCGATGTGGGAAATAATAGATTATTATGCATAATCATGAATAGGTTGGCGATATGGGTTGTAGGGAAGACGGTGATATTCCGTTTATCTTTTCTTTTTCTATTTATTTGAACTAATTAAAACTAAAGAGTATAGTGGTAATTTTCATAGGAAAATGATTTTTCAATAGTTAAATTGGTAGAATTCTCGTTGAGGACTTAGAACCTAATAAAAATGACACAGCAGAAATAAATAATGTCACAACAAAACCATCGGCAGACGGCAATATTATCCAATTTTTAATTAAAATTTGTTATGAGATTAAATATAGTAATCCACTAAACTAATCACATGTGGAAACCAAAAAATATTATCCAAAATAATATAGAATAGGTTGGGTGATATGAAGTCAAAGTTGATGGCTGTCTTATTATCAATTTGTGAAAAATCCTATGGAAGGATAAGGAAGTTATCCAATGTACGACACACTTGGGTAGAAATGGTCAAGCTTTTGGTAGGTTTCAGTAGTTGTTTATGATATAATTTTACTTTTATTATATTTTCTGGATCAATTATGAAACAATTGATTATTTGATTTTTAATGTCCTCAACAATTTAATTATTTTTGAAGAAACGAAGATAAAGTCATTAGACATGTTACTAAATTAGGGAACGATACTATTGTTACTTTGGATTTGTATGAATTTGATTAAATATTTTTGAAGAAAAATAAGAAATCTTCATGAAAAATGTGTAGTTGATCATAATTCATTCATATATGTTTAGTGCCTCTATTGCTACTAGAACTAAAATGCTATTTGCAATCTTATAACTGCATTTGTACTTGTTGAAAGATTTCCGTAGAAAATCTTTTTGATTGCTTATGAAGTATTTTAGGTTTAGTTGTCTATGCTTGTTCGAGTTTAAAGAGGACTAGATGGACCATGTAATGTACTTGAAGAGAAACAAGGAGATGAAGATGAAACAGAGCACTATAATGCAGATATGATTAATTGAAATGTAAATGAAGTATATTTTGGGGGGTTTTTTTTGTGGCAAGATTTTCTAGAACACTTAAAAACCTATATATATAGGTTGGATTCTAGAACGATTATATTGTCACCACAATTTTTCATTTGAAACTGTACATTTTAATTGCAATTAAATTTCTCAATCTTTCACTACACCAAAAAAAATCTTTTGCAACGGTCAAAAAACGCTGCCAAAAGCCTTTTGCAGTATTCGAGCATGCGTTGTGGGCATCGATATTGCCGTAGAACTGAAGGATACGACAACGTTCAATGACCATTGCAAAAGGCTTTCAAAAACACTACCTTAAGTTTTTGCAACATTCAATGCACGTTGTTGTTGATTTTTAGCAACATTCATTGGGCTTTGCCATTGTGCTTTTAGCAACATTCACTGGGCGTTGCTATTATTTTTTAGCAATGTTCACGCGCGTTGCCGTTGATCTTTTAGCAACGTTCAACACGTGTTGCCGTTTCCTATCTATCTTTAAAAAAAAAAAAAAAAAAATTACTCATACATTGTTATATCTTTATATATTATTTTACATATATAAAAATCATTTCACAATTGTTAAATTTATTTATCGAATAAAAACGAGTAATAAATTTGTCATCACAAATCCTTCTCTTACACACTTAAAAAAACCAAAGTACTTGTATCAAAGAAAATAAGTTAGCCTATAAATACAACCACAGCTATAAATGAGTAATAAATTTATTGAGTCTAATAAGTTGATTAGTAGCATATAAATTTTCGGTAACTGGAAAAAGATTTCCTAGAATCAACCACAGCTAGCGCTCCAAGTCAAGGAATATACTCCATAAAATTCAAATTAGTACAAGGGAAGGACCACATAGATCTTGCAGCTGTTCTAAGCATTGAAGCACTTTCTCATCTTCTCCAGATGATAGTCTAGATTTCAAGCAAGCGAGAATGATCATGGTGTTTCTGTCATTCCATTCTTCAATAGATTGCCTTAGCGTTTTGTTAGGCCTCAGCATTGAAGTTTCTAGTGGAGTCAAGGTCATGGGACATTAGCGACCATCTTGCTTTTCCAACCACTTCGCTATGGCACTCCTCAAATATGTATGTCCTGAAGGAGTTTCCACAGGATCAACCATTACCTCTTTAGTTATTGGGTAGTAGAAGGACTGGAGAGGTTCTAAAGGCTGATTACCTAAAGATGTTCTCTTCATTTAATACTTCTTTTCTCTATCCTCCAGAGACGATGCTACTTCTGCCCTTTCTAGCAAAGCAATAATTTGATCCATCTGTATGGCTTCAGCCTTGTCTTTCCTCAAATGTAAGTTTTCTATTTCGCTCTTAAATTCTTCAAGCTCCTTTTTCAATGATGCTCAATCAGTTGGAACTCCAACAGCCTTTGCAATAGAGACAAGCAAATTATAGGCATAGGAGCGATCAACATTCCTTTCCTGTGTTCCTGATTCTATTTTTCCCAAAATCTTTTCTTCCGCAATGGCAGCCCTAAATTTATCATTTCTCATGTTATCAACTAGCTGGTCAATATCTTCTCTGGTCCCTAGTGAAATATCTATAGAAGCCAAAGGAATGCAACTCACTGCATGGGTAATCTCTTTGGTAATGTCTTCAATGCTCTTAGCAATTGACCTGGAATTCACAAAAAGATAAAATCTGTTTCTCTCCCTGCAATCCCCAATTAGCTGTTTAGCAACCTTCGTCTCCTGATAAAGAATCTCCACAAAGTTTTCCAAGCCTTTACATTCAACTTTCCTCCACCGTGGCCGCCCTGAGTTGTGGTAACATTGTCATTCTCATAGGTGCTTGGCTTCTTTCTTCCCATCAGAGTATTTTAGTGATATCGATTGATAACTGAGGTCTCAAATACCTATGGACCCTGATTTTCAAATGCTTTAAAAGCCTACAAAATTAGAACTTATAAAAATGCTTCCAAAAATAGATACAAGAACAAATGAATATACATGTTAGGTTGGACACTCAACACCAAGATTTTGAATCAATTTAGAATACAATTTTGGCAACAAAGGCGGTCACAGCATAAATTTCAACTAACCTCAAAATAAATTATTGCGAAGGCCATTAATCAATCCAATAGGAAAGAACTACTACGTTAGTCAAAAGGAAAATTCAAGGTTTTGTTTAGAGAAATTAATCGGACCTAATTGAGTGGAAAATAGATTTACATTAAACCAAACCTAATTAAGTGAATAACCCAACTCAATTGTCAAATATCAATAAGGGGGAAAAATTACTCAATTAATTATTAAGGATCATTAGGGGCAATTAATCAGTCCAACAAGAAAAGTTTAACCAAATCTATATAAATCATACACACAGAGCCAATACTTTCGATGTGGGATTTAAGATTCAAGTCGCATACCTTGCAATGGGAACCGACACAATTCCGTTATTGAGAAATGAATAATCTTATCTAGAACGTGATATTGACTTGGAGCATCTATCAAACCAATTATCCACCTCCGTGTCTGACTCTCTGGATTGGAAATTGGGTATTCATTCCACAACGGAACTTCACCCTCTTATCTAGAACGTGATATTGACTTGGAGCATCTATCAAACCAATTATCCACCTCCGTGTCTGACTCTCTGGATTGGAAATTGGGTACTCATTCCACAACAGAGCTTTACTACCCCCCCCCCCCAAATGGGGTTTAATGAGAGAAGTTGCCCCCACTGGATTTTGGTCCGGGTATATTTTACCGATTACACTTGAGGGCCGGGAAGGGTAAAAACCATGAAAAAAAAAATACTAATAAAAATCAAACTGCTTAAGGAAGATTTCTATCAAGAAAGAACAATTCTGGCTTGAAAAATAAATTCTAAAAAGGCTGGACGAATTTTAGATCGACGTTGTGCAAAATTAAATCGTTCTGATCAATCAAATCGAGTCTGAAATCAATATATAAAGTCCGCTTTTACAAAAAGAAATCCGATAGTACCTTCGAGTCTGGTAATGAAGAAGTTGAGTAGAACTCACTGTGACACGAGATAGATCCTTGTAGAAAATAGCCCCCGATATGAACTCAACTTAAAAGCTCTGCAAACCTCAACAACCTTTTCGAACAACCATGGATGGGGACAATCAAAACTGCCCACTCTGCCCTCATAGGAAAACGTAATCGGAGATAAATAAACCAGTGGAGCCGCCGGAGAAGAGGTCGGCGTTACAGAATACTTAGGCAAAAGACGACGACATAAAAGAGGAAGTGATGGGAGAAGAGTGAGAGGCAGAGACGAGCCAAGAAGGAAACATTAGGGCTAAATATCATTTTGACGAGTTTTTCTTTTTGTTTGGGTTGGGTAATTTAAGCTTTACTTTTAGTAAGGTTCAAATAGATGTTGCTAAAATAGAACTTCTCCCAATGTTCACATTAACGTTGCTAAAAAAAAGGGCCTTTTGCAACGTTTACGTGATTGTTGCTAAAATTGAACTTATTGTAATGTTCATTAGAATGTTGCAAAAAGTAAAACTTATCGTAATGTTCAATGAACGTTGCAAAAAGTGGCATTGGCAATATTCATTTAAAAAATGTTGCTAAAATTCAATAAAGTTAACCAATCGCAACATTCACTTGCTAGAATATTGCCATAACTTCCTTTATAATAATATTCAATTAATGAATGTTGCCTTTTGAATTTTGCAAAAGGGCTTTTTTGTTATAGTGTTTGCTCATTGTAACAATTATTTTTTTAACTTTTTTTCATTGAATTGTTATTTTCAAACATTCATTAATTAGTATGTCAACTCGTCGGTGATGATTCACATCAAAAAATTTCTTGGAGAGCAAAACAAAAAGATGAAGGTCTACGATTTTGAAAAATTACAAGGAAGAAGAGAATTTCAAGTTTGGTGAAAATTGAATTTTCAAGTATCAAGTGATGTACTCAATTTTTTTTATATCATATGTTCTACAAATATCCTCGATTAATTTCACAGTATGCAGACAATATAGCCTTAAGGTGAACTCTTGATTCTACTTATCAAAGAAATGATTCTTCTTGATACTGGGCATTGCTTTTATTCCTATGATTATTACAGTTTACTAGTTGTTCAACTATTGATTGATTTGTGAACTATAATAAGCCGAGATGTGAATTATTAGTTTTGGTAAAAGTTGGTAATTTGACTAAAAGATAGAGATATACTTCTTGATTTACACAACATCTCTTTGCAGCTTTTGAAGTAATAGTGTATTAGGCTTCAGCTATTGAATCAACTATTGTTTTATATTTGTATCATTTTCAAATAACTACTCAATTATTAAGAGTAAACAATATCTTAATTGAGATTTGCCACCATTCTATTCTGGCTGGAAGCAGCATCAGTGTATCTATGAAGCTCCCAATTTATTTTCCTCATATAAAATCTTCTTAACATTTTATCTATGTAGATTGGGATGTGTTAAGCAAGCTTCTAAATTTAGCTCTATAGATCAAGTCTCTTTTCCTTTATCTTTCATAAAGAAATCCTTTAAAACCATAATTTCAACGACTGAAACGTAAGGATATCATATCCTGTTAATATGTTATCTATATATAATATTAGAAATACTACAACGCTCACACAATCTTCTTGTAAACAAAAGGATCTGCTTTGTTGTTGATAAAATCAAACCTTTTGACATTTTTTTTTTCAAATTGGAGATTTCAGCACCAAGAGGCTTGATTTAATCCATATAAGAATTGATCAAACTTGCATACCTTGTAAACATATTTGGATTCAAAAATTTCGAGTCGTGTCATTTACACTTTCTCTTACAAATTCTTGTCAAGGAATACAATTTTAACATTCTTTTGCCATAATTCATATTCATGGTATATAGCTATTACAAAAAAAAAAAAAAAAAAAATCCGAATGGACTTTAGCATGACTATAGGATAGAAGGTTTCATCAAAGCCAAACTCATTGTCTTTGTTTGTTACCTATTTCTTGTCAAGGAATACAATTTTAACATTCTTTTGCCATAATTCATATTCATGGTATATAGCTATTAAAAAAAAAAAAAAAAAAAAAAAATCCGAATGGACTTTAGCATGACTATAGGATAGAAGGTTTCATCAAAGCCAAACTCATTGTCTTTGTTTGTTACCTATTATTATTAGCCTCACTTTATATGTATACAAGTTTCCATCAATGTCGACTTTTTCGTGTAAACCCATTTACAATATATGGGTTCTATCCCATGAGGCTGGTCGATCAAAGTCTAAACTTTGTTCACATACATCAAGTTCATCTCGAATTCCATGGTCTCTTACGATCTCTTTGAGTTAACACTTAACTTTGTTTCTGCATAACTAATAGGTTCATCATCCTCGATTAATAATGCTTGATTAGTAATCATGGATTTGTAATTTCTAGGAGGTTGAATGATCCTACAAGATTTATATGGAGCTGAAGTGTCCTTAGAAGTCCCTATTTCCTAATCAAGAATATGTGCCCTCAGCAGGTGTAGGATCAGACTCAAGTCTATTTACTTGGTCAACCATATCTGTGGATTCTTGAACTTCTCAAAGTTCTATTTTACTCTCATTGTCCTTTCCTAGAATGAATCATTTTTCTAGGAATAAGCTTTGTCCTAAGACGAAGATTTTCTTCTCAATAGAATCATAGAATCGATATCCAATTATCTCTTTTGGATATCCCACAAATAAGTATTTATTGAATTTAAACTCAAACTTATTTGATTAAGTGCGCTTTACATAAGCGTCGCAATCCCAAACTTTAATATGAGAAAAGATGGGCTTTTTGCCTTTCCATAACAAAACTCATATGGAATTTTGTCAACCGACTTAGATCAGACACGATTTAGTGTATAGCATGTTGCAATCAGTGCATGACCCCAAAATGATTTTAGAAGGTTTGTATGGCTTGTTATTAATCGCACTATATTTAATACTATAAGATTTCTCGTTGCGATGCATATATCGAAGTTCACTATGAGAGAATCTCTTTCTCTTTTAGATAATTTAAAATCTTTCCTTTTAGATATTATCCACCTTGGTCTGATCTTAGTCATATTTGGTTTCTACTTTTAACTTGAATCCCTTGAACTTTTCAATAGTTTCATACTTGAATTTCATCAAGTATACATGACCATTTTTTAAAATAATCGTAAGCAAATGTGATGAAAGAAGAGAAACCTCATCTAATTTTAATTAACATAGGTCCATATACATTATTGTGTATTATGCTAGTAATTATGTAGACCTTTTTACTTTCAAGTAAAAGGAGATTTGGTCATTGTGTCTAACAAGCATGATTTGCACTTGTAAAATAATTCAAAATCAATTGATTCCAAATATTTATCTCTATATAATTTTGAAATTGCATTTTCATTTATGTGACCAAGTGTACAATGCCAGATTTACGTGTTATTAAGATTATCACGTTTATGCATCTCAATTTCTATTCACATTATAGAATACTCGTATTCAGAATATAAATATCATTTTATAATTTACTATAACCATTAAAATCTTATCAAGATAAAAAGGAACA
Source organism: Olea europaea var. sylvestris (assembly GCF_002742605.1). NCBI lineage: Eukaryota > Viridiplantae > Streptophyta > Magnoliopsida > Lamiales > Oleaceae > Olea > Olea europaea. Next base: position 49,407 of record NW_019247451.1, on the reverse strand, counting down.
ACAATTGTCTTTAACATTAACATAGTTCATGTACAAATATAAAATTTATCTAATGTTATGGTAGTGGGTACAAAGTAACATTATTCTAATTCCAATACTAAGCCAAACAACAATGATAATAAGTATGCTCCTATAGGTAATGTAGTAACCTTTGCACATCTTTCACGTACAGGTCAATTTCTTACTTTTATAGTGGTTTATTTCTATTTAGTTTCTACATATTTATATGAATACAATATAGTATCTAATACCCAACAAAACTAATGAAGTAGACATAAACCATGTAATTTTTCTTCCAATTACCTATCATTTCAAAACGATAACAAAGGTAATTAGATTTGATATTGTCTTTCTTCACTTTGACTGTCTTAGCCATCTTGAATGCTTTCCTAAAGTATAATTTAAACTTTTTCTTACAACTCTTAGAGGAATCAATGACTAAAATTTGCGCACTACAATTTCTGATGTTGGGTTTAACAGTCTTAAGCATATTCAATAACTCAATAAGTGTACATTCAAGTTTATTCATATCAAAATTCATAATCAACTATGAATCGCCAGAGATTGCAGGGCAAGTCAATACTTAGTTTATGGTTTATGACTAAATCCAATTGAGACTACTTCTTAATGTCAATTATCTTCAGTACATGAGTATTGACTGAAGTTTCCTCTGACATTTTGCATCATTATGGTTGCTTAGAAGTCTCATATACTTCCACACATAATTATTACAATTCTTTGAAATGAAAAATTATGTGCTAATATCTATACTCTTATGTTGCTTTTATAACTCAGATAATGTAGTTGCAAGCATCATACATGTTGTAGTACTATCACTATCACCATCACCATCTTTATTGTAGTAGCCACCTCTTCCTTAAGTGTCCCTGGAAAGGGCTACTCAAAGATATAACCAATTTTCTAATATTTGAGAATAATTTTCAAATTGCGGTGCCAATCAAGAAAATTTAGTTTAATTGTTGACATCTAATATGCTTCTCAAGTACATATGGTTACTTATTATTCGACAAATGTAAATGGCTAAAAGTAAAAGAATAATATATATAATGCATCAATTAATTTAATATGGTCTTTGCTTACATTAATTATACTCTCTCTATTTAATTCAAATTTATAACTCTTTCGCATAAATATATGGAATCCATACTTGACTCTTAGTGGATTGGGATCCTATTCGTTATATTAACATCTTGAGTGTACTCAACAAATCTTAGTAAAATATTTAGGTAAATACTATGATCAATTGCATCTCTACACAACTCTCATACCATTAAACTAACAACACATTATCTTCATAAATCTTATATATTAGGTTAACAAGCTTCTAGAATTTATCTCCTTGAATGTATTCAACAAAAGATAAATCTTAGTTAAGTCGAAATCGATATTCAGAAAGATCAAATATTTCATAGTGCCAAATATATCCCTAATATGTTAGCCTTGAATGCAATTAATAAGTCGAGATTGCTTTAGGACTCTTATTTTTCGCTATAATGATGGAAGACGAATATATATATGACTTAATATTTTAACAAAGGGTTTTGTATGCAAAGGTCTCATTGTAATAATTGTATATGTTTTATTATACATCTAGCCCTTGTTTGAGCCATATTCTTTAGTAAAAATGCATTTTCAACATTATTTTAATTTATTTCAAACGCACATTATTCATCAATACACTATTCAAAAATTCATTATTTTCCCCAAAATATAGCTCAAACAAGGGCCTCATATACAAATATATATATATATATATATATATATATATATATATATAGTAAATCGGCTTCTAGAGGGTATTGTATTGACTCATAGAATGCTCCATCTCTATGGTCTCCTCTTCTTATTTGTTTAATTAGTCTAACTGCAACCTGTATTCTATACTAATTAGTATACAGGCCTAAATAATTGGACACGTAAGCCCATAAAACTACAACAAATTCTCAGGTCCAAAATAAATAATAGCTCGTAGGCCCATAAAACAACAAGAATAAAACTAACCATTCAACACATCCACATAATTGAAGCCCATAATTATCCACTAAATAGAACATTCATCATATAAATGTTTTCCTATATAATATTTAATATTATATGCATATATGTTTCAAATTTCTAACAATTAAGGTCGTTTAAATGAATTTAGGCAAATGGATCGAAAAAATTAAATAATCAATTAATCTAATTAGCAAGTTTATTTAATTGAAATCAAATTTTAATAAAACATTGAATTAGAGTCCATCTCTAATTCAACAATTACATGGCGAACTTATTTAAATAAAATCAAGTTTTTATTAAATATCAAATTAGAATCCAATTCTAATTTAAAAACTTAAGGCGGTTGAATTTAATTTAAATCAAATTTTAATTAAATAGAAAAATGAGAGTCCAACTTTGATTCCAAGATATTAGGGCGAACTTATCTAGTCAAAATCAAATTTTAATTCAATACCGAATTAGAGTACAACTCTAGTTTTAAAGTTTTAGGGTGAAACAATTTAATTAAAATTAAATTCTAACTAAACACCATATCAGAGTCCAACTATAATTTCAAGAATATTTTACGGCGGATTATTTAATTAAAATAAAATTTTGAATAAATACTAAATTAGAGTCCAAGTCTAATTTAAATTGAATTAACATTTTAATTTAGGATAAAACTCATAAATAAAATAAAATTCAATTTAGGGTCAAGGCTTAATATTTAAGTTAAAATCCAATTTTAACTATATTTTAAAAGTACTAATTAAAATTTTAAATAGGTCAAGATTAAAATTTGGGTTAAAATCAAATTTCTCATCAAAATTGAATTTAGGGCCAAACCATTTAAAATTCAATTTAAATCCATTTTCAAATTTATATTCAAAACTATTTTGAAAATTGCAATTTGACTCCTACTTTTAAAATTATAATAAAGACCTTCGAATTTCATAAATTTCAGAATAGGTCCTTATTTCAAAATTGCAACTTGACCCATTTTCTATAATTATAACTGGGGGCCAGATATTTTACAAATTTCATACGAGGCCCCCATTCCCGAACTCAATACAACCAAAACAAGAAAACATAAACTCGTTTAAGGGGCACAGCCTATAGCATGGAGCTCCACGGTATGTGCTGCTACTGTCGTACAGTGGTGGCATTCGACAACAATGCAAGAGCAGGGCGCCTTGTGTAGCTGCATAGTAGCTGACGCTGTTGCTATAGTGTCCTCTGCTTCGCTGGATGCTGCTGTCACTTTTTCGTGCTTGCATGCGGGCAATGACTACTACTAGCAGTGCCGGTGCTGCCAGCGCACATGTCTCCAACCCAAATTCAACCCAAAATTGATTTTCTTTTCAAAAACAGATTTTTGAACATAAAAAATTAATTTTTCTAAATTGCTATATTTAAGAAAATAAATTAGCAATCAATTTTTGATTGTTCCAAAATACAAAAATAATTTCTAACAAACACAAAATAGGTTCTGATACTACTGTTGAAAATTTATTTAACATGCACAATGGAATTTAAACAAAATTTCAAACCCCCCCCCCCCAAAGCATATTCTTTGTGTTCAAATAGAAACTTTAATAGAATAATACTTTTGACTATTTCTGCAAATTCCTTTGCTGATCTTAGAATATGAACAATCATAGTCTACAATTCGCAGCTGTCTAATTATCTAACTTCCAATAGAAATCCATACAAAGAACAAAATTGAGAGAACTAAGATTTTCTTTTCTTATGCTAACAAGAATAATTGCTCACTACTAATTTTTCTAAACGCTAGCAACATGTTAATATAAATCCAAGTGGACATGGCCTATCTCTTAAACTTAACTCGATCTAATATTTATTTAATTAATCCAATTAATTAAATTTGGTTCATGAATTAATTAAATTAATTAATTCGGACCTATTAAAAAGAAACCAAATTAATTTATTATTCAACACTTGTCAATTCATTTATTGTCAAATTTCATTCTTCTAGTTCTCCTTTTGTGTGTGACCCATTAGATTTCCTATCACGATGTCGATCAACGTGAATAATTATTTCGATCTAATTAAAATTGATAAATTAAAATACCCATTTTTAATTAATCACCAATTCGCATTCGTTGTCCCAAATTGACATCTAGCTATGTGTCATGACTATACATGTGACGGGAAATGTCACGTGGTATGACAAAACCAAACTTGTGTCAATCTTAATTGTTGATCATATCTTTCATTCTACTGCTAAGTAATATAAGTTGAAAACTCGTTTTTGGCTTATGAGTAACCTTGGCCAAGGATTTCGTTATCAATTCAACTAAATGAAATTTAGATCATAATTTCTTACTATCTAAAAGTGACGCATCCTCTATTAATCATTCACAACCTTCGTATGATTCTTGACATATCCGAACATTGCCTTATCAACGACCCTTGGTAGAGGAACATTCAATATCACCAAAGTATGAATGTCCTCATATAAAACACTATGATGACCTCAAGTCAAATGATCAATTTTACTACTGAATGTTAAAGATTAATCACTGACACTCAGATTATCCATGTGGAATCTCCCCAACAGGTCTTCAATTTTAACTTGTGAATTTACTTCACAAGTAAGAAATGTCACACGTGAGGTAGACATCTGTGACCAAGGATGATTTAAGATTCAGTTGTATGTAGTCTGTATCCACAATCACAACTCTTTGTGTTAACAAACTACTAAAATTTGAATCTATGAACTTTATTATTTAATTTATTAAATAATAGATATGATATAAAATTGCAACAATTATAAATAAAAGTATTTATGTTCAAAATTGACTGGACATAGGACATAACATTTACACTATTAGATAAATTGAGTGGTGCTTCTATATTCTCTAAACAGGACTTCAAAAGTAATTATCACTAAATTTGCATTTTTCCTAGGGATGAGTTAAAAAAATGCATATAAGGAACATGGGGGTTTTATGAGAAGTTGGTTGCTTTTCAAGTTGTCCAATCCATCCGCTTATTGGCTATTCTATTGCAAGGAAGATTAAGGAACTCCACATCAGTTGAAGGAAGCTCGTAAAAGGTCAAAAAGAGCTCAAGTTAGTTAGAATCTGTTGTTAGTTAGAAGTCTATTGTTAGTTGTTAATAATTGTTAGTCAGTTGTCACTAATTGTCTATAAAGTCAGCTAATGCACTCTGTAATTCAGGCATTCGAATTGTGATATAATTTAGAATTCTACTTTTCTATAAATTTGCATTATCCTATTTTCCCCTATTTTCCATTTTCAATCTTGCTTTGTGCCATGGTCTTTGCAGGATCATTTCCAGTGGCTTCGGGGTGTCTTTTTAGTTCTTCGTTATGAAAAATTATTTGTAGTCTTTGACAACTACTCTATTGTTATGGAGAAGGTGTTTTTCTTAAACAGTGTTATTTCCAAACGCAATCGGCCAAGGCCTCAAATCGTGACTGAGGCTCAGAGTTTTCATGTCCTGGCCTTTTTTTTACGAGGCTTCATTTCTTACTTTAGCTCTATAATAGCAACCATCACTAAGTGTATGATCTTGTAGTCTAACCAGGCCGATCTTGCTTTTTAATTAAAGAATGTTTGACAGAAGCTCTCTTTCTTGTATTGCCACATTTTCTCCTCCTATTTGAACTGCACTATGACGTGTCTAAAGTTGGGATTGGGACATTCCTCAATCATAAATTATAATGGCCACCTCCATTTCATTTATAGTGAGAAAATGTCTAGTGCGGACATCCCATACTCTATATATGACGTGTTCTATACTATTGTATAGGCAGACTGTCATGGAAGGCATGTTTTTAAAGGAATTCATCCTCTTCACTGACCAATAGGCACTGAAGGATTTAGCTAGTCAAGACTCCTTATCTACTAGACATGCTGCGTGGTCGGCTTATTTATAGCATTCACATTTGTGATTTATCACAAGTCAGGTATTTCTAATTGAGTAGCTCATGGGTTGATCGGCGACACTCTCTCTTGGCTTCTTGCATATGGAGGTTCCATGTTTTTTTTTCCTGCTATTTATATGAGCTTCTGGTAATTCTTCTGAATGTGTTTTAGAAGTTGGTTTTCCTTTTTGTCCATATTGTAGCTTGAGGCTGAAAATCATTGAGGAAGCACACCGTGCTGGCCATATGACTCATAACCATACCGTGCTTATAACGTTTTTGATCTTTTTGCAAAGCTTCACTACTACATATGTTTTTAGTAGTATAGGTTTTATTTTTGGTTGCCTAAGATAGCACACCAATTCCTCAATAAACTTTCTATTGTATCTTACTAAACCCAAAAAACTACAAATCTCTCCCACATTTGTTGGCCTTGACCAATTTAATATTGCTTCTAACCAAATTCGTAGTTCTTAAATTTTGCAAAAAGCATTTCTTTCTTCGGGATCCCTACCACAATTCTTAAATGTTTTTTGTGCCTTCTTCACTCTGAGAGTAGATCAAGATGTCACTATTGAATACAATGACAAATTGGTCCAAGTATTCGTGAAATACGTAATTCATCAAGTCCACGAAAACTCCAGAGCGATCATAACTAAAAACTCGTAGTACCATACAGAGTTTTGAAGGCCATCTCAAAGACGTCGCTAGATTTGATCCTTAACTAGTGATATCTTGACCTCAAGTTGATCTTTGAAAATACTTCGGCCACTTATAGTTGATTGAACAAGTCTTTGACTTTGGGTAGGGGATATTTATTTTTATGGTGATTATATTCAATTCTCAGTATTCGATACACATTTTTGTTGTCCCATCCTTCTTGACAAACAATACTGGTGCTCCCCACAGTAAAATACTAGGTCGAATGAATCATTTTCCCAAGAATTTCTCCATCTGGGCCTTTAGTTCCTATAACTCCTTTGGTGCCATCCTGTAAAGAATCTTAGAAATGGGCGCGAAATTGAGAACTACATCAATCGTGAACTCCACTTTCCGTTCCGATGGTATTTCATTCAAATCATCAGAAAACACTTGCGAAACTCTCATACCACCTTAACATTACTCACTTTTTAGTTTTTCATCTTCTTTAGCTACTATTGACCTAAAAACTCCACTACAACTTTCTGATTTCAGAAGTTTCTTAGCCTTCAATGCCGAAATGATTTGAGGTAAGTTTTTGTCTTAGTTACTAAAAGAAGATGTTCCATTTTTCCAAGATGCTTAAAATCCACTTCTCGTTCAAAACATAGACATACAAGTTCGCTTCTAAGGATTTATCATCAATCTCCACCTTAGTTATCCTTACTATAGTGTCTACACCTAACATTTCTCTCGTGGGCATAACAACTACTAATGCAATACTTGTATCTTCACTAGGTGTATTGAGTTTGCTTACAAACTTTGGACATATAAAAGAATAAATAGAGCCAGAATCAATTAAAGTTTGACAGGGTTTCGAGATAAAAGGATGTTATCCATTATGGCGATTCGTCCTTGTCCTCTTCTTGCTATGTAAGCGCATACACCCTCCTAGCTTGGCCTCCTGGGAGATTTCCAAGCTTCTGTTGTTGTTGCTTTTGCTTCTGTCCCTCGAGGCATGTTTTTACCATATGGCCCGCTTCACTAAAATTGAAGCATACACCTTTTTGCTTTTGGCACTTGCTGTAAACTAGATAATACTGATAATTGTTTGCACTCGAGTTTCCTTTATATTTCTTTAGGAAGTTCGCTCAATTTTCCCTTGTAATCCTCTCACTTGCACTTTTCTAGCTGTACATTCTACTTCTTCTCCTCACTAGTGTGATGCTTGAAATCTGCTAACCGTGCCTTAGCTAACACTTCATAGTATGAAACGCTGCCAAAGCCTACCTTATTTCATCTCTCAGCCCTTCTTCAAAATTCTGGCCCTTTTCTCCTCTGTGTCCACTAGGTTAGGAGCATAATGTGTAACTCCTCAAATTTCCTCTCATACTCAGTTAAGGAAATCGAACCTTGAACTGAATTGAGGAATTCTCTCTCATTTTGATTGCGGATACTTGTGGGATAACACTTTCTTAGGAAATGTTCCTTGAATTCATTCCATGTCTAGATATGTCTGTAAGCTCCTGACCTTGAGATTGAGTCCTACCAATGCATAACACCTTTCTTAAGCATAAATGTTACGTAGATAACCTTTCTATTATTTGGACAGTCAATGAGGTCAAAAATCCTTTCCATTCCAACCAGCTAATCCTTTATTTCCAATTGGTTGATACCACCATCGAAGGTTGGGGGTGCTATTTTCTGAAAAGTTGTACGACAACCGTAGCAATATTATTGCTGTCCTTTGTCGCCATTGGTGCTGCGACTGAGTTGGTGACGCTTGTGCTTGCAATTGAGTTGGCGACGATTGTGATTGTGTTGGTTGTTGTGGTGGTGTTTGCTGAGGCACCATCGCTTGGATGAATGTGCTCATCATAGTTAGAAATTGTAGAGCAAACAATAGGTCAACGTCACTAGGTTGGGATTGTTCTCTATTGACATTTGCTTTCCTACCTCGGGATGCTATAGCCTTAATAAACTCTATTAAATGCGCAAAAGGTTAAATAAGGAATTGTTTTACATATTTATAGAAATTTTATAAAATAAGAATTTCTTATAATAGGATCTTCTTAACAAAAAAATTGAAATAGAAGTTTTGTAAGATGGTAGTTTCTCAAATTATATACTTCACAAAATGGAAAAAATAAAAAATATAATCCTTGATTGGGGTTTTTAGAAATGGAAGTTAAGTAAGATAGAAGGTTTCCAAAATCAAATATTCTTAAAAGTATTTGAAAAATAAAGTTCGGAATTCTTAAATTTAGAGTGCGCGTGCAATATTGTTTTCGTTTTAACGTCAGTTGAGTGGCTTCCAGATGAGGAGAAGATGAAAAGTGGGCCACTTACATACCAAGCTCTCATTAGATAGTTTAGATCTCTTTCACAAACCCTTCGGTTTTACGAATACACAAAACAAAAAAACTCTGACAATAAGGAAAAAATTGGAAATATTTAGAGGTATGATTTTCTTAATTAGACTATTATTTGATCAAGAGACTTTCTAAGATCAACTATTCTAAGACATTGATATATTCCTTAATGTACTTAATAGTCTAAAATCACATAATATCATAAAATTATCAATTTCATAACTAAATTTTTTTCGAAGTTTAAACCTTTATAAATCTACACTATCCAAAAATTTAGGAAGTTTTCACAATTAGTATATATGAAAATAAATTTGCATACATAAGCACATTTCATATAATCATGAATAGACATCTTTTTTTTAATAAACTAACACATTCTAAACATAGTTAGGCATAATGAACATGATTCTAATATAATCGTCATCATATGATCATAACATTAAATGTTAATGCATTTACATATTTTTCTACTTGATTCGATGACTTCAGAGCTTGAAAAGTGGCATTGCGTGGTGGCGATATAATAAACTTCAAATCTCTTTTTTTTATATATAAAAAAAATAGTTTACTCTGACACCATATTGTGACGATTCAAATTTTTATATTTGAAATCATTATACATGTGCTGTAAAAGAAATATTATTAAAATCCCTAACTATATAATTTGTTCTTCCTTTTTACCCACGCAAGCACAATCCACCTCCAATTGTTTCGAACTTGTCTTTTTAGTTACTTATAAAAATTTTAACATATTATGTGAAATAAATCTTAGTAAATGAATGATAACAAATTTCATCTCGTATTTAAAAATGAAAAATCATTACAAATGGACACACGTGAATTAAAATTTGAACTTCGTGGCTATAATTCTCGTGCGTAATGCTACTAAACTCTGATCCTTTGAATTTACACATATATGACCCTTATCATAAGCATAACTTGAATTTTCATATCTTCTTATTCAGAACATAAATTTCTATAATTTAAATAATGAAAAAACAATTTGTACTACTACAGTTGCAGTTGTAAGGAAGACGAAATCGTGAAAATTGTCTTGTTAGACTTTCACTCCAAAATTCCTTGAACACTGTGCGTGCTAAACTTTGTAATGTGAAAATGTATGTGGAAGATGAGTTAAGAAAAAGTTATAAAGTATAAGATAAGTTGTGTGTAAGCGATTGATACGAGGGAGTATAAATAGAGTTCTTTAAAATTTGACCCTATAGCCTATTTTTAATACCAACATTCATCCCCTTATTAATGCCACACATTTTTTCATGTAATGTGTAATAAATAACTCAATTAATTACCCAATTAACTATATTAATAAATATATAATTGCCACTAATAAGTATAGATATATAATTAAACATTTGATTTAAATTATGCCGAAATAAATATTCTAACATACCATATAAAAATACGAAATTGCTAATTACACATGCACAAATAATATTTCTAATTTTAATAAATTATAGCTTTTGTAATTATAATAATTAACCATGCTAAATTAATTGACATGCAATATTTAAAACAATCATGCAATCATATCATTAAGATTTAGCCAAGGAAAAATTTGTATATGTGTAAAGAAATTTCTCAACGGTTTTAAACTATTGGTCAACATTTAATTATGTCCCCAAATTAAAAAAAAAAAACTTATTTCTAGCCGCTAAATTCAATTCTAACATATATATATATATGACATTTTCATTAGACTAGAAAATATCATCTCATAATCATGATATAATCAACTGAAATCTATATCATCATCTCATCACATCAAATGGACAGTAAAGTTCACCAAAAACGTACTCGTTGATAGAAATTTGTAATTTAGTCATATGCACGCAAATTGCTCCTTGGGCTAAGTACTTCCACCATGGGTTTTATGCCCCCTCTGTGAATGAAAATAGGTTTCAGAGACATCTAATAATTAATTCTAGAAGACGGCAAAGACTTATCTATGAAGTATATGTACATCATCAAGACCAACGTCCAGTCAAGACCTCTCTGTGTAGGAAAGAACACAATCATTGTCCCTCTGTAAACTAGAACAAGTATATAATCACAGGTACTTTTTTGGTCGATCTTAATATCGCACGTCTTACATTCCAATTCTTAAGTAATCCATAAACAATTTTTAGATTCCACATATATCATAGTTAGAGAACCTTTCATAATAATCATACAATCTAACAAATAATTCAAATAACCGCACATAAGGCAACAGTGTAATCAATATATAAATATTGAGAATATTTAAAATTTTCTACACACAAGAAATCAACTCGGTTGGTCTGCTGTCCGATATTCATATCGCGTCCTAAGATAATAACTGACTCATCTGAATCAAATGCAATTCACACTTATTCAAAGTAAATTATAAACAAAATGGGCCAATTCATTTAATCAATCATAAATCTAAGGGGAAATTACATAAATGACACTAATATTGAAAATACACAAAGAATTCCCATTTGTACCAATTTCTTCCAAAAATGTCACTTTTTTTGTTGCAAAATGTCCATTTACCCTTTGTGACACATTTTTAGGAGCAATAAATGCTTAATTTGAATGCAATTAATGGTGTGATGTGATGATTTGTTTTATATATTTTAAATATTTAAGATATGATTATATTGTATAATATGAATTTTTGTTAAAAATGGGGTGAAAAGTAAAAAAAACACACAAAAATGTATGAACACAATCCTACCTTCTTTTTCACCATCTTCATTCCATTATCAACAAGGGAAAGTTATTGATCAATCTCAAATGTGAGTTACTAGAAATTATTTATATTTTCATCTCATAGTTTACTATTTTAAATGTTTAATACAACATGGTCATATTTAATTTAACTTTTTGAATCTCTTATTTATTGATATGTGTTATTTTTTATATACTTTTCAAAGTGAAAAAATACCAATATCCTCTAGAAAATGTGGAGAATTTCATATTTAATGAAGCATTAAGTTATCCCTTATTTATTTGTGGGAAGATATTGTGATATTGTAGTTGAGAATTGATTATCACCATTAATATTTTCAATAATTTCTTCCAAAGAACCAAATACATGGTTTTCAAGCTTCCCCGAAATTTATGGCAGTTCAACTGTCGCGTAGACATTTGAACTGTCTAACTCGACATTTACTAGCTGTCGGGATAGACAATTTAACTATCAACTTCAATACTTGAAAATTGTTGAAACCCTTTATTTTCCTTTTTGCTATTATATGGATCTAAATATTTGAAAGTTTCAATTTGATGGTATCAAAAGTCGACATATGGAATGCGCAAAATTCTCACCTTTGCAATCCTAACATTTTAGGTATGAGTGATCATTTGAGATTCATTGTGTTACATAGAAATAAGTTTGTTCAACCCCCAATGTAATACAAGTTTCTTAAACAATTGCTCGATGTTGTTATTGACGTTGCATGTCCAATGTTCCCCTATTGCATTGTACATTATCAAGTTATATTATCGTTTTGTTGTCATTATCGTTTGCGACCGTTATTGCTTCTTATGTTGTCATTATCGAACTCTACTATTGTTGAGAATAATTCAACCACCAATTCAAGAACTGTTATCACAATCCACTAAAAAATCTAATTTTAATCCTCATCAAACACATTGTTTCTAAGTTGTAAATAGTGAATTCAATTGATGCATAAATGATAAATGTCACTAATGTTAAATCGTATTATAATGGAGAAAAAGAGGTGGACAATTACAAAATTGGATTGAATTATCTACTACAATATTGGGAGTGGAGTGCTTTTTGTACTTTTAAAAAAAAAAACAGCAATTTACCGCTTTCGTTATTTTTATTCTTTTTTAATCATGCTTATAACCTATTGATTTCACTAGAGTGTATATACATTGTATAAAGGTATTTTCAACTTACGGTGTTCCCCATCATATTCTCAACTTACATTACTATCTTCAACTTACATTGTTATTATCATTCCCACATCGTTTGCAAATAGACAAATATATGTTCAACTTCACAAATAAAATACAGATCCATAGACAACTGACAGCCTGACAGTTCATCTGCCATTCTCGACAGATTATTTCTGTCATTCTCAACACTTGGTCTGAAGTACACAAAAAAACTACACGTAAGAGGCATAAAGGACATGCTCATTCTGAAGTTTTGGTAAAGACATTACCAAATTCATTCCTAAAAACGATAGACTATACATAACTTATTACACAACTATATTTTATTAATGCCCACTTCTCCCCCGCTTTTGTCATCAAAATATTAATCTTAAGTCATGAGTACTATTTTATTATAAAGTTTCCTTTTGTAGTTGTTGTTAATCAATAATCCTGAGTACTTTTTTATCTTAAATGTAACACTTGCAGGAAAGAACACATTCTTTACTATTAGGGAACATTGAAATGTGTATAACATAAATAAATGACATAGAAAATGATGAATGATAAAACGATAAGATCTCATATCACAAAGATAATAGCATTCACCCTACATCCGGTATGGCATATGAGGTTGATCAAATGCAAAGTGTCTCAAATGATCCAAATATATTAATTTTCAATATTGGGGATACACCATTAGATGAGAATTTGGATAATCCATTATTCCATGTTCACACTTGATGAACAATAATTAATTAGACAAAGTTAGTTGTAGGCATTAGTGTGTAGAAATATTAATACGGGCATAGTAGTTTATTAGACAACATATTTCATTACTTACCGATAGTTTAGCTGTCGATCACGACAAATTGTATGAATAATTTTCGACAGTTCCTTGCAAATGAGTAAAGTACATTAAAAATTTCAACTTAACGGATATTCAGAGACACACCACTATGTACATACATTATCACGTGAATCCCTAACAGAAACTAGCGACCATAAATATAGTTGACACATAAGCACAAATAGTTGCAAAATTAATAAATTCAGCTATATTCCATTGAATTTCACCTAGAAGCACACAACATTTGAATGACAATTATAGCAAACTAAAACATTTTTGTACATCACTAATAGAAACTGTAAAATATTTTAAAGTAAAAATCTACACAAAAGTACTATCACGATACGTTTCCATTATGAAAAAAACACATCCAAGAATATTATAACGTCATTAATTACTTAAAACAACAATTATGTCATCTTTGAGAGTGTGACAATTTCCCTAGTTAACTCCTACAATGTATCTGATTGTTGCTTGATTTAACATTGGTTGACTTTCTATTCGTTCCCCCTTGTGAATAGAGTCATAGTCGATGCAGCAGGCGCTTGAACACGTGTCGATCATTGTATATTTGTCTTAACGTCATCGTCACCTTGAACGGGTATGGTCGATGCTAATGGTACATTATTTTGTACTCCTATGCAAAAGTGGTTTGCGTCGTATTAGTTACCAAAATTTAATAATGGAAGAAAATAACAAATTCTACCAAGATTTGAAGTATAACATAAAAAGATACGTTTGTCTTCAACTAAACATATTTAACGTAAAACATAAGAATTTGACATTGTATAACTACCCCATTATGGAACTTACCGTTTGCCACAAGTATAGGGAACTTCATGACTGTCCGGTCATATACCTTTTGGGTTGACACTTTCATACGAAATAATCAAGTTTCAAATGCCAAGGTTAAGAAATCAAAATAGTTGAGCAATTGTTTTTTTAAACTGAAAGTAGTAACACATACCAATAGCCTCCTTTATCCCACTAGTCAATGGACCCTTTGATAATTTGGGCTACCAACTTTCAGCCAATACCTTCATATGAAACAACCATGTTTGAAATCATAAAGATAAGAACTCCAAATAGTGGAACAAATGTGTTTTTAAATTAAAGTGATAACACATACCAATCCCCTCGTTTACCTAGCTAGCCAATGGACTCTCCTAGTCTAGGTAGGCACCTTTTGGGTCGGTAACTTCTCTATTTAGAATGATAATTTATCTCTACAGATTGATTCATAATTATTATGTTTATATTTTATGAAGTAATAATGGTACTCAGATGATATGCAATACATTTCAACCCCTAAAATCACACATAGAAGAGAAGTTTAACAAAATTTGGCTTATGGAACCAACTGTTGAGATAAGTGGGTCAATTGTCGAGAATTTCAGAGCCTAATTGTCGAAAATGACAGTTCATCTCGACAGATGATTTCGTTATTGTCGGGATTGACATTGACATTTCACATTCATATTGGTTTTCCAAGAGATGAAGGGTCAAGTTATGATAAACATGATATGTGTTATACTCATAGCTTCAAATAGCACCACTTTTCATATATTCGGCCAAAAATTTTATATGTAAACACAAAGATATTTTCAAGAATGAAAATAGAATGATCCAACACTTAAAACAACATTCAAATAACCTTGAATAATCATAAAAAGACACATTTAACCAAGCTTATTTGTGCATGTTGACCAGAATATACTCAATTCAATCTTGCCTCATTTTACAAAATTCAAACTCAATTTGCCCAATAATGACAAATAACCATTATTTAATGAAAGAAAAGTGAAAAACATAATTATAAGAAATAAATTCGTAGATAACTTACATAAAACCATAATGTTAACATTTTCGTAGAATTAGAAAAGTAGACAACAAAAATAAAAAATGAGGCATATTGTACCAATCTAGGGCAAAAATTGTGAAGAAAAAATAATACTCCTAAATTTGAAAAATCAAAAAAGAAGAGAGCAACAAATGCAAAATGAAAAAAAAATTCAAAAGATTAGTAGTGATCTTCATCGACGGTGGACTGATTACGATCATTTGGCTTCAAGCCTGAATAAAAATGAAGAATTTTAGCATCGTTGATGATCTTGAGCGAGAAGAAATTGAACCGTTTAGATTTAGGAATGAGAGAGAGAATGAGAGGATTTTTATCTTTTTAGTTTTCATATCTAACTACTTATAGATAGATGAATAAAATTGACTGTAGTTGCAGTAGTGTTGGGAGTTCTACTGTAGGTAAACCAGTGAAGCCATACCCATTTCACTGTAGATATCAGCTTACCCATTTCTTCTATTTCCTTCTCACTTCTCCATTTCCTCATGTAAACCCAGATAGTTTTTTCTCTCACTTCTTCTTCAATTCTTCTCTCCTTTTTTTTTTGGTGATTAATTTTCGTGCAAAATTCTTGTGAATAGAGAGGTAAATCCTTCACATGCCATTTTCTCTATTTTGTTTATTTTGTTTATTCAAGATTGTATGTGCAAAATTTTTGATTTCAAGTGAATACTTTCTGTGATTAATCTCTTCGTGCAAGATTCTGGTAAATCTTGGCATGCCCTTTTTTGCAGATTATGATTTTGTTTATCCTCGATTTATCTTATAATTATAATTTTGTTTTATTGGATTGACAATTTGGGTTTTTGTGTGAATAGAGAGGTATATTTAAGCACATTTAGGATTTGGTAGAGGGGAACCAGATGTTATTAAAAAAAAAAAACCCACATTACCACGTGAACAATGAAACGAAACTGGCTTAAAGAACTTACCCAACAGAGAGTACACTGTTGCAGCTGTGAATTTCACGGAATATAAAATACAAGCAAACACTATAGAAAGAAACACAACAAATACACGGGTTAATTGAAACATACATAAAATTTAAAAGCTAAAATTATGAGAAATCTACATTTAAGACTAATTATTTCCCCCAAAAAAATAAAAAATAATACCACTCAATGAAAGCAAAAATGAACTACATACCTGATGTCCATACTCTTCAATTCCTGTATCAATGTTGTAGTTTTTTTTCGAAAGTTCTAGAAAACTCCAAAGAAACACATGAAGAACAAAATTAAAACTTAAAAATAGAGCTAAAAAAAGAAAGAAATAAAAAACACAAGAAGAATATGAGAACAACATACTTTAGATCACAAAAGTATTAATAGAATGATTAAACATCTTCAAAACTCAATAATACATGAATCACAACACAAGTAAAGTAAGTTTGGGCTGCATAAAGAAGGAGATTCTACTTTGGGCTGAAGAATTGATTTTTTGAAAACCATAATTTAACCCAGTAATGAAGAGCCGAAAGAAGCCAAAAAATGCAATAATCTCAAACAACCCAGAAGTTATAAAAGAAGAGAAAAGAAAACCATAAATCAACTTACCAACGAAAACCCCAAAGCAGATCTCAAAATTTATGTGTGAAATAGATAGCCCTCTATCCGTAGTGAGTATGATGGCATCGACAGAAATCACGTAGATAAGGAGATGGAAATCAATTCTTCAAAACGCCCAGAGAAATCACAGAGAGAACAAGGGTTTCATCACATAAAATTGGGAGGAATGCATTTGCAGAGTGAAAGAGAGACGATTGTGCGATACAACTGTGAAGAGCAATAGTTAGATGGTTGTGATCAGGAGAGAAGATGAGAACATAAGGACGTTCAGAGATATTTGTATAAATTGGGAAGACCATTAGACCTATAAGGAATTAAGATTTGTGCGGGGTCCCCGCACAGTCATTTCTACCCCCATTACCTTGCTTCCTCTTTCTTTCTTATTGTATTGAGGATGAATATCAAAGGGCTGTAAATGAGAGAAAGTTGGTGTATGAAGGAAAGAATGGAGTGGGCATAAAATTAGAATTTATTAGTGAGGGTTAAATCATTCAAATCAATTGCTTTGGATTCGCATTAACATTTTAAATTCTGAAAATCTTGGTTTTTATTTTCATAATTCAGTGTAAATTATCTGATCTGTCACTGAGACAACTGAGTTTTGAGAAAAATTCGAAACCTCACAGATTATCTCCCGTTTATTTCTCACTTTAATTGGTTTTAGTAATCTTGATGAATTATGAGTGGTATACTTGATTCCATATATTTTGTGTAATCTATTGAATGGAGATTTAGTTCCTTAAATTCTTAATAAATTTTCCATTTGGCATCTAGGTTCATTTCAAAACCCTCAGATTCTTTGTTATTTTTCAGATTTTGTGTATCTTGAAGAATATGTTAGTGGATATGGTGGATGGTTTGCCATATATAATATCCCATTTGGGTTCTACTTTAAATTTCAAGATTTATACTTAAGCTTAAAGGGAAAATGGATAGAGAAGAAAACATGGATTTGAGTAGTTGTACTAGTGGTGGTGGATGTGGCAATGGTGGTGGTGGGGGTATATCGAAAAAGGAGAAGCGAAAAAAAGTTCCACAGAGAGGATTAGGTGTGGCTCAACTGGAAAAGATTAGATTGGAACAACAAAAAATTGGAGCCAAACTCACTCTCTCTGTAATTAAATGTGTTTAAAATGTTTTCAATTTTCAATGTAAGAAACTAATAAAATAATCTAAAGAAAAGTTGGTTAAAACAAAAGATAAAGAAAATTAAATTATTCTTTACTATAGCAAAATTATAAATTATCTTTTACTTATATTCTCACAATTTTAAATCTAATTTTTACTAACTGTCGGAGAATATTCATGCCAAAAAATTTAATTCAAATTTCAAAAGAATAATCAGCTAAGAAAACTAAAATCTCTACATCACGCTAATAAAGACACATTAAATATAATAATCATGCAACGCGCGTGGCATCGACTAGTATATATAGTAGTGAGGTGAGAGCATTTGATGTGATGTTTTAAAATTTTTTGTACTACTTTTCCATTTAGTCAAATCAATTTTTAATGAAGGACATGTAGGGTATTTGAATAATTTAGAGAGGCAAAAATGTCCAAAATTGACAATCTTCCAAAGATTTTAAAAAGTGACATTTTTGTAAATGCAAAGCCAAAATTAATTATTTTGATAATTTCCACTAAATTTAATTAGCCTATGCACTCCTATTGCCAACATACATGTATTCAATTCGTGTTCGTGTCTAGTTTTCTATTTTTTTTTCTAAACTGTTTAAGGACCCCAATTTTATTTCCATTCTCCATTAGTTAAGTGTGTCTGCAAATGGAAGAAACAACCAGGCCCTCATTATTTCTTTTCTTATATACTCTGTGATCAATTCTATAATTCAAATATAAGTACCCATGTACAAACCATTCAAACTTACTATTCAGTTTCTATTCGTTTGGATGCTCACTTTAATTATTTTCCTCCAATACATCCAATTATATAGCTTAATTTCAAGGTATACCAGTGGCCGATTTTAAGCAATTATAATTGTTTTTCTTTACAAATTATACTTATTTGATATTACTTAATAATCATTCTTTACTTAATTAAAAAATGGAAACAAGAATTCAATTCCTAATTTCCACTCCCTGTAGGCAAGCCAACTAATTAGAACATAAAATCGAAGTTTTCCTTTACCTTTAATTTTAGCCCAAATACAAGATTAATTCCCAGCAAAAGATATATTTTGAGTAAATTTAAAGTTGATAATGATTCCTCCTCCTCCTTCTTCTTCTTCTTCTTCTTCTTCTTCTTCTTCTTCTTCAACTTTCATTTTCCCTTTTCTCTTCTTTTCTTTCTGCCCCCGTTCTCTCTCTCTCTCTCTCTTCATGCGTGTGTATGTAATGGATTGTGTTAAAATTAATTTAGATTTAATATAAAAACGTCACCCACAGCCTGACCGTTTCTTTTCTTTCTTTTTTATTTTTTTATTTGGTTTTTATTTTGTTTTATATATATACTAGTTTTGTGGCATGGCTTGAATTTTGTTAAAGGTAATATTAGTGTATTAAGTATTAAGGATTCACAAGAGAGGTGTGTTAAATGAGTTTTTTGGAATTTACAAAAAATTATTTAATTGGTGTACAAGGAAGTCGGGCAAAAAAAACTATAAAGACACAACTAAGTGTATGAAGAAAAGTAGAAAATATGTTAGCGTCAAACATGAAATAGTAAAAAGTAGTTCAAAACAAGCAGTTAAAATAATAAGGAAACAAATGGGGAACTATAAACATGACAAGTAAGAAAGAATTTAAAGAATAGAAAAAAGTTCTATTCATTAGCTTTCTTTTTCCATTTAGGATATAGGAAAAAATCAGATAAAATAATGAATAATGCTATTCATAATGAAAATTATTTGTAGTCACCCTACATAACTAACACATGACAGTTATGCCATGTAAGGTGACTATCGATAGTTTTAACTATTAATAGCATTACTCTAAAGTAATAGTATAATAAGCTGCTAAGAATATGAGAGTGGAGCTTTGAGTAATCATTTCAATCTTTTTACATCAAATTCTTAATTGAATCCACATATTTGAACTTGATGATATAATAAAAAAAAGCTAAACTGTTACCTTCAGGGAAGGATCTAGCTTGCCAAATAGTCCCGTTCGACAATGGAAAACTAGGTAGTTCTCTGCTTGTCTTTAATAAGAAATGACAATGCAATCTAATGATGTATTTGGATATGAGTCGTGTTAGTTCGACAATGGAAAACTAGGTGGGATATACATCTTAGAATGGAAGATCTAGTTTGAGCTTAGAAATAATACAAGCAGCAAACACTATTATACCAAGCTCCACAAGATTTTTGTCAAAAGTTAATTTGTATAACGTCAAGATTACAGTTTTGTCACTGCAAAATACATCCATATCGGCCATTTCTTCTATGGCAGCCATTCGTTTGCGATGGCTCTCTAGAAAATCAACAATAAAAATGCATTTACATAATGGAACACTTCAAAACCAACTAATAATCGCATCAACTCCAGAAACCAGAGCCCACTTGCTGTGATAAATGGTGAGAATCAATTCCCATTGTCACGAACAGAATAGTTGGCACTGCAATTGGAATTTTTCCAGTAAGAAGCACAAGTAAATTATCAATTCCTGGACAATAAGACTGATGCTGAATTAGGTACATTACAATGATCTCAACGATCATTCCAACAGCTATGGGACATATGTAGAAATTTCCAATGGCAGTGAAGACCTTCAAGACAAAAATCAAAGGGATTTGTGAGGAATAGAAGTATAGATAAACTAAAAGTAGATAAGTACAAAACTGAAGAACATCATTGTCGAAAAATTTGTTCCTTGCCTAACATGACCATGGATAGGGTAAGATTAAAATATATATGCTTTTATTGCAAAGTAAAATGAATATAACATGTTCTCAACCTCTGATGAATGAGTGGATGATTAAAAAGCTCCAATAGTTTTCCATAAATAAAAGTTTAAGGAGGCATATATCAAAAGATACGAACCTCTGAGAATGAATGTAAGATAGCCAAAGAGGTGTCCTATATGAATTCTACAGAAATTTCCTCAGGTATTTTTCTGACAAAACTATTATTTTATGAAAATAACCACTACGCATTGTTATATAATAAAATTTATTGATCAAGTATGTGTAAACAATGATGCTTATGATTCACCCATTATAAGAAATACTTGATATAATTATCAAATTGTCGACATCGATATTTTGAAGAATGCAATTTCCAACAAACTTACCGCTGAAGCATATTGAACCAATATTTTTGCAAGCGTGTTTGGAAGTCGCCATATGATGATGATGTTGATGTGTAGGTCTCACCTTACCTTAAGTTCTGCAACCAAAACAAACACAAAAAAGAAGGCAGCAAAAAAAATTTACCCCCAAACATAAGCCACTACAAAAGCAAAGCATCATATATAAATAATTATTCAGCAGACATTAACCTAAGATCATAAGGATTCCAAGCATAGAGAATAATTCGCATGTCGTTCATTGAAGCTTCAGCATAGGAACAAATTGACTGTCCCACAAGCATCTAAGAAATATTTTAGTGTCCAGAAATTAAATATTCTGATGCCAAAACTCTGTAAATTTTGAAATGCCAAGCCTCATCAGTGTTGTACATGGAAAGTTTATTAATGAAATTACTCTTTGCTTGGTAAGAGCAGGAGTAAAAATTTAAGGATGTGGCGTTTGATATGTATCTAAGTGTTAAAAAAGTGAATAAAGTTCATTACCAAACACCAATTTTAGCTTTCCATCAGTTGCTCGGTATTGATCACTAAAAGCATGGCTTCTTGAATGCAAGAGTAAATAGTGTACATAATATTCCATAACCCAAGGAAAGAGTGAATATACCCCCAAACTAAAGGGAAATATTAAGTAAAATCAGAAATAAAATGAAATAGTTACTACCTGGGACCAGTCGAGGAACATTTTTGCAGAGAATTGGTTCATTGAAGACTGTGCCTGCGGGGTAAAAGAAAATACGATGAGCAACTAAGATTTGGATCACAATGCTTACAAAATGATAGCAGATGGGATATAATACAATACCATTCAAAATGTTACTACTTGTCCTATTTGGACTATTCCACTTTTGCTTAAAGCCAAAATCCTTAACAAGAGCTTCATCTGCACAGACAAACTTAAAGCATAATAATTTCATTCGTAATTTAAAGATAAGATGAAATGAAGATCCAAAACATAGCATCGAACAATCTATGCAGAATCATGCATGTTGGGTTTTTGATACCCAATAATCCCGGGCGATGATGTTAAACAGTGTCGGATAGTCGGATTAGATTTCATAGGCTTCGGCCGATGATTGAAATATTTATTAAAACACTCGATTAATTGGCTCAACCCGAAAAACAATTTGAGGGTCGTTTGAAGCAACTTAATATAGTTAATGTTGCTCACGACCCATTTACTTCTTGGATGGCTCAATTTGTGTTCCACTCCCTTTACCCATTAGTTGGTCCATGAGCCCATTATATTATTACACCCTAAACCTATATATTGCTCTCATTTGTTGAAAGAGCTGTGTGTGTGTGCAATTGAAAAGAAGCAGCCTACATTTTTCTCTAGTTTTCTCTCTTGAGCCTTAAACTGAATCTGTCTTCCTCTATTCTTTGTGATTCATTGTAGCCACCATATTGTGTTCTTTGTGAACACATTGAGTTGAGCAACCGAAGTAAGAATCGTTGTTTGGGTTGAAGCGTTTTGTTGGATGTGTTTAATAAGATAGAGATTGGTGAAACTGAACTCGGAAAATCCACCATCGGAGGTCGATTGTTCAACATGTGGTATCAAAGCGAGGTTGGGGTGGAATTTCCGGCCAAAATCCGACCAGAAAATCGGCAGAAATAAAAAAAATAAAAACTGTCCAGAAATTTTTCCCAAAAACCGAATCTGCAACTTCAATTTTAGGAGAATCCAGACGTCTTTTGGTGAAACGGAGGCCGGATTCGTGATCTGCAGGTGGAGGCGGTACTGGGTGACCGGTGCGTCTGGGCGACGGCGACCGTCGGCGGCGAAGCGTGGCTTCTCCGGCGGTGGCGTGTGTGGGCGCGTGGGATCGATTTTGGGGAAGCTTTCTTCAGGCAGTTTGTTCCTCACATTATTTCTAACATTTTTCGTGTTGGAAGTTTTCTGTTTTAGGTTACACGGAAAAAGTTGGACGATTTTGCCCTTGAAAATTGAACTGCATTTCTTGGCGGGCTGTACGATTATATTTGCTGAATCTTTAGGACGAATAGTGGTGGTCCTAAAGCAGCAGATTCACATCTCTCTCGATTATACGGACTTAGGCACGTCCGCTCTAATAAATTGGCTTAACCCGTTAATTTCAGCATTAGCGCGTCACCGTGTGTGGTGACAATAGGTTGGGGGTTGTCATTGCTTGGCAGCCATTGCTTGTGCTAGAAATTAGGATTACTTACTCTTAATTGTTGCAATTGAGTACTTATTTTTGAATAAATTAGCGTATTGTGCTTTGTACTAAAATTGTCGTGAAATTTCATTTGATTGGATATACCTATTTTGTTGCATCGTAAATTTCGCTGTGTTGTTAATTTCGTTAGAATACCTAGACCTTACCCGTTCGCACGTTCCCTTGATCTAAGACCGCGACTTTTACGAAACCCTGGGAATTTAGAACGGTGTATATTACGGCCCTAGGATTACTTTGTGTGATCTATTTGCCTAATTGATTGCTTCGTTTTTCAAAAATGTCTTCACCTTTTGATGTTGGTATTTTTAATGGAAAAGGTGATTTTTCAATCTGACAACAAAAAATGAAGGGTATTTTAATCTAACAAAAGGTTTCAAAAGCCATTGAAAGCAATTTTCCAGCTAATTTTTCAAAAGAATAAAAAGAAGAAGCCAATGAGTTTGCTTATACCTCAATCATTTTACATCTGTCTGACGCTGTTTTGAGAAAAGTAGGAAAATTGAAAATCACAAAAGATCTTTGGAAAAAGTTGGAAGATTTATATTTGCTTAAATCCATTCCCAATAAACTTTATCTTCTTGAGCGTTTCTTCAGTTTTAAAATGGATCATTAAAATGATCTTGATGACAATTTAGATGTTTTCAATAAACTTGTCCAAGATATTGTTAACTGTGAAGAAACCGTATCTGAAACCTACAAGGCTATAATCTTGCTTAATTCTATGCCTGAGTCATAGAAGGAAGTTAAAAATGCCATTACGTATGGTAGGGATACATTGACTCCCGAGATTGTCGTAGACTCACTTAGGAGTAAGGAGATGGAAATGAAAGTTGAAAATGAAGATAAGAGGAGTGGTGAGTTACACATGATAAAGAGTGAGATGAAGTTTAAGAAAATGAATTTGGGTAGAGTTCAAAATAGCGGTGATTCGAGTAGTGACTCGAGTGATGAAGGTGGTAAGATGAAGGATAAGGGACGGGACAAGTCTGGTGGTAGACGATGTTATAGTTGTGGTAAGTCTGGACACTTTATTAGGGATTGTCCCAAGAAGAATGATAAGCAGAAGGGTTATGTGAGAGGTGAAACGAATGTGGTTGAGGAGTCGAGTTATGGACTCAGTGAGGTTTATTGAGAGAGTAAACCTAGTCACTGCATATGCATCTGTGTGTTATTCTTTCAGCATGTGTGTGATTGCCTAATTTGTTGCATGACTATATATTGCATTTCAATTTGTTTGATATGTGTGTTTGCATGAATTTGAGGTAATGTGATTACTTGGTGTGATCGTTTGCATGCATAGTGGGTTAGGATGCATTAGTAGTGTGTTAGATGTCTTTTTGGTAAGGTGGAGTATAGATGCCTAGGGGTACATGGTGATTTGTATCGGGAGATGTGGAGTGCGACATTTGGATCACGAGTAGAGATGTGATCAAATGTGTAGAATCCTTTATCTGTGAAAGAGACCCTGTACAGGTGGAGTGCGAGAGAGGCACTTCTATCACTTCTGTAAGGTGGAGTCCCATTATCCACGTAGGTTAGGAGAAGTGATGTGGTGATAGATGATTATTCCTGAACTTAGGATCTATTGTGACTTGCCATTTTGACATGAGTTGTGTGATCTATTTAGTGAGCATGGTAGGCGATGAGAGGAGATATGTGTTCTCGATGTGGGAGTAACACGAAATGGGATAGGATAAGTGTGGTGAGATCTTTCATGAGGTCATTTATGCATTTGTTGCATATGTGTTTGACAGTGTACTGATTAACTTGGTGTTAATCTTTGATTCTGTGTGAACGTGAATTTGAAAAGATCTGTGTGATGTATCATATATAATATCTTTATCGCATGATTAGTTGTTCACTGTAAGTACTTGTTTCTACCTGGTGTTTTTGGGATTTTAGCCCCGGTGAGTACATGGAGTAGGTATGGTGTGTGTTTCGATTCGAAACACGAGGTAAGGCCTGAGATATCAATTTTATTGGATTACCTTGATTGTGCAAGTTTAAACTTTGTGTTTTGGTTACTTGCAGATTATTGGGCATTAAGGTGGAGATTGTTGGATTTTTGATACCCAATAATTTCGAGCAATGATGTTAAACAGTGTCGGATAGTCGGATTAGATTTCATAGGCTTCGACCGATGATTGAAATATTTATTAACACACTCGATTAATTAGCTCAACCCGAAAAACAACTTGAGGGTCATTTGAAATAACTTAATATAGTTAATGTTGCTCACGACGCATTTACTTCTCGGATGGCTCAATTTGTGTTTCACCCCCTTTACCCATTAGTTGGTCCATGTGCCCATTATATTATTACATCCTAAACCTATATATTGCTCTCATTTGTTGAAAGAGCCGGGTGTGTGTGCAATTGAAAAGAAGCAGCCTACATTTTTCTCTAGTTTTCTCTCTTGAGCCTTAAACTGAATCTGTCTTCCTCTATTCTTTGTGATTCATTGCAGCCACCATATTGTGTTCTTTGTGAACACATTGAGTTGAGCAATCGAAGTAAGAATCGTTGTTTGAGTTGGAACCTTTTGTTGGATGTGTTTAATAAGATAGAGATTGGTGAAACTGAACCCGGTATATCCACTATCGGAGGTTGATTGTTCAACAATGCATACCAGGAGTGTTTGTGACACATTTAATTGCTACACTGTCCCTACAATTTCAACATACAAAATTACCATCATGACTAAGAAGAAGAACGAATACATATTAACGTATAAAAAGCTCAAAAATATAGATGTTAGAAATTTTATTTCTCTACTGCAAATATTATAAAGAATATCAGAAAATAAAGACCTCAAAATCCTATCATTAGAAGTTCAATATTTATTGAAAATCAAGAACAGGGAAAGTCTACTTAAATAAATTAATTGAGCATTTGAAATTAGAATGAAGTTGGAGTTGACCTGATTTTCCAAGCTGCTCCCGATATCTTAACAAGGTCAAAACCTCCGACAACACCAATTAAGCTTAGATGACTAATGAAGAGGATAGTTATGTTCCATTATATTGATTAGAATCATAATGCATTTATGTTCTATTGTTCACTAAATTATATAATCTTAATTTAAACAATTTAGAACCACGAATGCAAAAATCACGTTCAAACCTAATAGTTGGCATTAATTACCAGGATTACTTGCATCATATAAGAATTCATTGCCCTAATAGTTTATGACATACACTCAACTCCAGTGGAAAACTAATAGAAAATTCAGAAAATAAATTAGAGCCGTTACACGTCCCTAACTTGTAGTCTTTCTAATATAGTGACAGCCAACTCAACTCCAGAGTACCCGCATCCTACAAGAGTAATGCGAATTGGAGAGTCCTTACCAAAGTTCTTGAGCTCCAAAGCTGTCAGCTTCTCGTTAAGCCTCTGCAATAGAAGAGACCAACATATAGAGACAATTGTCAAAACTTGAATCAATGTAGAATTTTGATATTAGATAATATACCCTAGTCCAGATACTAATAAGAGTATTACAATATTGCATGTCTCACATTTCAATTCTTAAGTAATCTATATACGATCTTTAGATTTCACATATATCATAGTGAGTTAATCTTTCATAATAATCATGTAATCGAACAAATAATTTAAATATTGCACATAATGCAACAATATAATCAATTTATAGATATTTGAAAGTATTTAAATTTTTTCACTCACACAACTATGTATGTGAAATCGACTCCACTGGTATGTTGTCTTGATATCATATCACCTCATGAGATAATAATTTACTTATCCAGATCAAAATCAATTCATCTTTATTCAAAGTAAATTATAAATAAAATGGGCCAATTTCATTTAATTAATAATAAATCTTATTAGCCTATTCACTTCATCGCCAACAAACAAGTAGTCAATCTGTGTTAGTGTCTAGTTATTATTATTATTATTATTTTTTTCCATTTCTAAACTGTCAAAGGACCTCAATTTTATTTCCATTCTCCATTAGTGAAGCGTGTGTGCAAATAGAAGGAACAAAAATGCCATCATTATTTTTTCCTTATCCACTCTGTGATCAATTCCAAAAAAAAAAAAAAAAAAAAAAGCTTCAAGCGCGGATTTTTCGTTTCTAAAACCACGATATCCATTGCTATTACTCTTTACAAACGGAACATTAACAACCACAAATCGGTTGTTAATTTGAGGGTCGCTGATAGTTACTAATAAACCGTGTCATAAGTAAAGAGTAAACATTTTACTAACTAATTTTCCATTGATAAAGTGTAAACGTTTTACATTAGTAATAATCTTAACCATTATCAATTGACTTTCCTTTGGTACATGTCTACGATTATAATTGGTAAAAGTCAGTGTTGTAAATAGTCGTATAGGTGCAATGAGTGGCAAAAAAATTAATTATTAATTAATTATTGTTTATTATTATTTGACACTTCTAATTTTGAAGTAATGCTATTTAACCTCATTGAGGTTGTAATCTCAGTCTAGGTGGTACTAATATGATATTAATTGATAGGTGCAATTAAGTAATTCATTTAATTTCACATTTCATTTAAGCTATTATCTAGTGCTATCTAGACTGGGGTTGCAACTTCACTAGTGTTAAATAACATTATTCATAATTTTGTTGACTTTTAGCCAACTGAATTGAAAGACATAGAAATTTGTTTAACAACTTATTGTACCACTAATTTATAGAGGGCATCTCTATAGATTTTGCTGTGAACTTTCAATATGGGATAGGAATTCCTTTGGTTGGCCTGTGGTGTATTGTACCTTTAGTTTGGTTGTAGTGTATTGTACCCTTGATTTGGTTGTAGTGTATTATATAATTGTATAAATAATTATTTTTATTTTATTACCCTTCAATTACGTATATTTAGTAGATGAATGATTGATTTTTTGTGTTACTAGAATTGATTAATATTATCAATGGATTTTTTGTAGGTAATATGAATTGATCTTCACATATGGAATTTTCAATGGTGAAAAGGCTGATATTTTATTTTTTATTTTTTGAAAACCCTCAGCTATAGATATTCAATAGGAGAATGTTTGAATTTTTTAATTATTAAAAATGATTAATATTATCAACGATTATTTCGTGGATAATATGAACTACTTTTCACCCACAGAAAAACCGTCAATGAAAGGCTAACACAGTTTTTAGAAAAAATAGTTGAATTACATTGCCTACGAAAATGCTGTTGGTAAATTGTACGTATACCAAAACAACAACATTAGGCACCGAATATTCATTGATAAAAAGCTACCACTTTTACTAACGAAAATTCCGTTTTTAAATTTTGTAGTTAAAAGTCTAATACTTTTGCCAATGAATAAGTCATTTCCGATTATCAATGGATACAATCCGTTGGTAATTATCCGTAGGTGAAAAGCTGACTTTTAGTTGTGTTCTATAATTCACATATAAGTACCCATTTACAAACCATTCAAACCTACTATTCAGTTCTTGTTGATTTCTCCTTCAATGAAATTGATGCTCAGTTTAATTACTTTCCCCCAATACATTCAATTATATAGCTTAGTTTCCAAGTATGCCTATGTGGCTGATTTTACATAAGATGGCAACGGGCAAGTTTCCTCACTCCCCACCCCGTTGGGCAATTTTCTGTCTCATTACCCGTTTAAGGTGGTGCGAAGCCTTGTCCTGTTCACGTCCCATTTATTTTTTTAGTTTTGATAATTTATCCCTTCATTGAAGTGACAGAATCATATATTTATTAAAATTTTTAATTAATTTATTTATTTTTAAAAGTGAAATTATTCGAATATATTTGGTAAACTAAGATTTTTATTATTTATTAGTTAATCTTAGTTGTCATTTTCTATTATAATTAATAAAATTTTGTATGGTTTTCTATTTAAAGTATTGAATTTTAAAAAAATAAATTAAACAACGTGGGGGCAGATATTAGTGGCAATCGCCTCAAGACGAAATTTCCTAACTCGAACCCAACCCGAATACCCGATTAAGTGGGTAATTTCCACTTCGTTTGGGGTGGGCCCACGGGTATCGAGTTTGACGAGTTTTTTTGTGGTCTCTAATTTTACGCGATTATAATTGTTTTTCTTTACCAATTATACTTAATTGATATTACTTAATAATCCTTTTTTACTTCACTAATTAAAAAATGGAGACAAGAATTCATTTCCAAATTTTTGCTCCACGTAATTAATGCACACCAATAATTAGAACATAAAATCAAAGTTTTTCTTTACTTTAAATTGTAGCCCAAATACAAGATTAATTCTCAACAAAAGATATATTTTGAGCAAAAATTAGTGTTGGTGATCATTTCTTCTTCTTCTTCAACTTTTCATCTCTCTCTCTCTCTCTCTCTCTATGTGTATGTATATAATGGATTGTTATAAATTAATTTAGATTAATATAAAAGGTTATCCACTGCCTGAACGTTTCCAAATTTTTTTTTTCTTTTGATTTGGTTTTCATTTTGTTTTAAATATATATCTAGCTTGACAATTTTGACTCAATTTCTATGTTTGATTCAATTAATTTTAAGGTATTACAGGGAAAAATATTAGGCCGACCTAATACAAATGCTTTCAAAGTAACATTTACAAAATTTCACGTCATTAACCACAGGGACCGCCCCCCCCCCCCCCCCCCCCCCCCCCCCCCCCCCACCCACCCCCAAAAAAAAAAAAAAAAAAAAAAAAAAAAAAAAACATGGGACCTCTCTCCTATTTGTGGGGTTCAGTCAAGGAGGTTGTCCGCTAAGAATTTTTTAAGAACGGGGCCCCCCCCCGGCGCCCCCCCCCCCCCCCCCAACTTAATTATGAAGGTCAAACTGTGACCTAGGGAAATGTATACACTATATTATACTTCACAAATAGTTGGGTCTCACATCTAAATAAAGAAAGATATATAGTTACAAAAGTCATAAATATAGTAAAACTTCGTCAAATCTAATGACCAAAATACATCTCATTTGATTGGTAGGCTTTTTTACCTCTGATTTTTCATTATGCATTAGTTGATCAGAATTTGGTTCAACCTTCATGAAATCCATCTCATGTAGTTTTCGACCTATTCTTTCTGATATAGTTCCTATGAGAAATTCAAAAAATGTTAGGATCATTTGATTGAATTTTTAATACAATAAATATGTAATAAAGTTGTTCATAATTTAGTCTTGAGCCAAATCAATTAAGCGGTCAGTTCTGTTAGATTTGTACCCTGAACATTACATGTTTTATACAAGGAGATATATGTTTCATTAATTATAACTAGAGATGTCAAGATCTCGACTTTTATATCATTGTCTAAATTTAGATGGCGTGCTTAATGTTGATCCAAAATTTCATCGAGTGGATTATGGTTAAGTCTTAGAAGGATCCTAGCTTGTACTTCTTTAGTTCATGCAATGTTTGTGTAACGCCCCAAATTTTATTGACTTAAATTTGAGGAGTTACCGATATCATTCCATAATCATACATCAAGCGTAAATAAAATTTAAAATTTAATACCTTAATTTATTGAAACTCAAATACTGAATCAAATAAACATAGCGTCATGAATGGAATTGAAGAGAAACATAAAATGCCCTAACAAATTTATTATGGATTCCTAAAATAATTTCTTTTACTTGGATACCTGCGCACCACTCAGCCATCATCCACGTTGACCAATCTGACCTGAAAAGTTAAAATGGAAGAAGTGCGTAATTTATATTCAGTAGGATACGTGCGTCCAAAACAATTTGATAACTTTTAAAATATGAATCTATAACATTCCATACCATCATTTCATCAAAAGCAATCAGTGATCAATCGAAAGCTCTAACACATTTGAGAAGACTCGAAGGCGATCTCACATTTCATTTCATAGGGACCCGCAAGTCAATTAGCATTTCATGAAATAAATCACGTATAAAAATCATAATATTGCAACGACATATCACTTGCACATAGTATCCTACCTCGTTAATCCACGAATTTTGAAAGAAGATCTAAGAATCACGCTCCAAATGTTTATTTTCTGTCCACGCAATTGTTGCCGTGTATGTGCATGCAATAGATGTGATTAAAGAGGCAAAGAGAATTATAATTTTGGTAGAATATGAATATAATAGGGGGTTTCTGCTGAACTTAAAGAATGAAACCAAAACTAAGGATTGGGTTCATGGCAAAAATGTGTATGGCATTAGTATTTATAGGCAAATATATAGTTGATAAGGGTTAGAACTGTGTTAGTTATTATCCTCTATAAGATTGAAATTTATCCAAATTATATGAAGGATAATTAATAATCAAGAATAATCATTATGTGATCAGATTTTATATAATTACGATGTGTATAATTTCAGTTGTAACTTGTAGATAATAACTGGAATCTACCTGTTATATTGTTTAAAATTCAAAAAGGGTCTTATAATTCAAAATAAGGATAATGACTAAAAATAGAGATAAATTACATTATATATAATTTTATACACAACACGTGTAAACATAAGGGAAAACCAAGTTATATACAGCACGTGTTCAACACGTGTACACGTAGGAGAACACTAAACTTGTTATAATTAGTATCAAATGGAAAACAAAATTGGATTCAATCATTTTCAAATAAAATATTTTATAACATTTGCCAATTATCTTGAAAGATACAGTCTCTCTTGTTAATAACGTGTCCACAGAAATCGATTTTGTTACACTGGATTTGAAATGGAAAAACAGAATTTGGGTATGACTAAATCCTTAAAGATAATCGTGATTATCAAATATTGTATTATTTTGCTAATTATCTTTAAAGATACATTATTTGAAAATATATATTAAATAAGTTTCTTTGAATTGATTTATTCCAAATTAAGTTATCGTTATCCATACATGCACACATTAAGATAAGTTGGACTCCTAATTACATTGGATATAAGGCTTAATTTATTTTAGTACAAACAAACAATTTAATAAATAACTAATAAGACTTGTATCTAATTTCCATGAAAGTAGTGTTTATTCTCTTTTGTCAAACCGAGAGCAAAACGTGGACAGCTTTAATGAAATTTGATTACAGTAACATAAATTCTTGTTTCATTATGGTTGACTCTAAATCCTAATTTAACTAACTACTAAGGAATCATGATTGCAGTATTGAAGTCACGTCCAATTTTGCCAAGTGAATTAATCCCTTAATCTTTGATCTCTTTAACTTAATTTATTCTAAACATAAAACTGGATTTGGCCAAGTAAAACAACATTAGGATTTAAACACTAGAATTAGATTAATTATAACTAAGGTTTTAAAATCCCACCATGGCTTCAATTAATAATCTATTGTACCAAAGAAGACTAATCCTAATCAAAATCACACGTGGCTACACATCTTATTTAAAATAATATTACTTACCAATTTCATTAACAACAAAGCTTAAAACTTTAGAACTATAAAATCTTGGCCATAATTTATTCAAATTAACTTTTTCTC
The DNA here is from genome assembly GCF_002742605.1 of Olea europaea var. sylvestris. Lineage (NCBI taxonomy): Eukaryota > Viridiplantae > Streptophyta > Magnoliopsida > Lamiales > Oleaceae > Olea > Olea europaea. Next base: position 16,387 of record NW_019247451.1, on the reverse strand, counting down.
GAGCCTAAAATGCATAATTAATTACAAGCTATCAAACGAGTACAATATTCATATACTTACACTCACTCTACCAAAATTTAATTATTTGACTCAAAATATAACAATTTAAAATATATTGCATCTTAGTCCCTCAACTTTTGAAATATAACATATAAAACAAATATGTTTTTATTCTAAAATTTTCGGGATGTTACAGTTTGCGAGGTTAATGCTAACATAAAACGTTAAATATAGACATGAACATGGGGATATAGGGTGAGGAATAAGCATGCAATTTATCCATCTTAGAAATAATCAATAGTTAAATGGAAAATAAGTTGTTATTAGTGCTGTTTGAGCCCCATTTTTTTAAAAATTCATTTTTTTTTTTAATCAAAACTCATTTTTCATTCACACATTTTACAATAAAACAATAGCAAATGCATTTTTTTTTTTTTTTAACCCTAATGGGGATGTACTATTTGAATATCACACGGTAAAATGTTACTTTCTACAGACACATCAACACCAAATACATATCAAATAGTAAAATCATCTAACTTTATTATTCCATAGCTTTGAAATTCTCTATCTTCTAAAGTTACATCCTGCTGCTCCATGCCAGGCGCAAAATTCAGCTGCAGTAACTGTGATTTAAGCATGCAAAATATAATTACACATTAATCTCGATGCTAGCTTCCACGACGGTGCAGCCATTGTACAACATATTCTATGATGATTTTTAACAGTCGTTAAAAGACGATATTGGCATAACAGACCAGATCGGTGCATTATTACAAAAATCGTGCAAATTTGACGTATAAAAAGGAAAGGCGGATATAAATTTTTACCCTAACTATAACTTTTAGCATCAGACTTTGAGAGCATCAATGGGCCTCTTCCCTTGCTGAGATAACTGGAAAAAGTTACCAGTGTAATCAATTATACTTTTGTATAATTTGGGATTTTTCTCATTAAAAAGCCCTTCAGCTGGTTTAACTTCACTGGTTACGTCAGGAGCAAAGAAAACAGCAATTGTCATCCTCTCTCTTTCTCGATTTGTTGTGACCCTATGAATTGGGCTCTTGAATATACCATTAGTCATTATCTGCAGGCATCATTAAAGGGTCGAACCACTGTCGAGTTAGTGGTAAAAAAAACAAAATTTTGACGTGGAACGGTTGGTTCTTAGGTCATTCGATTGGATTCTTCATTTTTGAGCTACAAATAGTTCTACTTTTTTAATTTTTTAATGATTGAACTAACCAAATCGATCATGTTTGATGACATTGGAAAAATAAAATAAAATAAAAAGAGTGAATAGACAAGTTATCAATATGTTTGGTACGCCGAATGAACACGATTAAACAAACTTCCCTAAAAAATTATTGTCCCCCGTTTTTTCAATAATGTAGTTAATGATTGAGATATAAATAATGTAGTTAATAAGTGACTAGAAGGTTGAAATAAATTTCATCAAGTCACTTTTACAATACAGCAAAAAGTAATAAAAGGACACGTTTCAGGATGCTAAATTTTCACTATTTCTTCACTTTGTTAACGTATTATTATTGTTATTTAGTGAATGTTTTCTTGCATGAATATCATCAATCATCATTCAACATAAAAAGTACCACCACTTGAAAATTGATATTATAAAGTAATGCAAGGCGACCACTTTTCTTAAATCATCATCCGACATAAAAAATGTACCTCCACTTGGAAATTGATATTATCGCCCCGTTTGGCCCTCATTTTTTGGAAATAAAAATGAATGATATAATATTTTTTTTTAAAAAAATCAGTGGATGAAAAATAAAGAAATTTTTTTGATTTACGTGTAATATTATTTTATGGATTATTGTGTGATTGAAAATAGAAAAAAGAAAAATGAAATGTAATGGAATGAAAATAGAGGCCAAATGAGTGCTATATAGTGTTAGGCGACCACTTTTCCTAAAGAAATATTAGAAAATCCCCTATGCTGGACCACTTTTCCTAAAGAAATATTAGAAAATCCCCTATGCTGTCAAATCAATAATATGAAGAAACTGTATTTAAATTTAAAAAATAAATATACGCAAAATTGAGACAAGTTTTTAAACATTATTATTTTTTGATCATTATAGTAAGTCTGATTAGGGGTAGTGATCTTTTAAGCTAACGTGAAATTATGTGGTCTACGATAAGAGAAACACAAAGACTTATTTACCTCTATTTGGTCGCCAACGTTAACGACGATAGCTTCTGGAACAATCCGAACTTTATACCATTTATCATCTTTAAGGGCTTGAAGACCTTCAACTTCTTTATCTTGCAAGAGATAAGTCATTGCAGATGCATCTCCATGTGCTTTGGCAGCAAGAACAAGATCAGGCGTAGGACATGGAGGATAAAAGTTGAATCTTGCAAGACCTATTGGATTCTCTCCGTACTGTTTTGAGAAACAGTCCTCTTCCAAACCCAGTGATTTTGCCATGGCCTTGGACACAAATTCATTAACATTCTCTAATTTGGCTGTGAGATCTAACAAAATTTGCCTACAAAATTTTAAAAAATAATTAGAAATAGTTAAAATAATAAAGGACAAAAATTATCAAAGTGTTTAATTGAAATCTCCCAAGGATAAAAGCTACTGAAACAAGCTCAATGAAAGGGCCTTCTTCCAAGCATTTTGCTGTTTTACCAGGGTACCTTATCGACACTGACAACATGCAGGCATGGGATCCACCTGTATAAAAAATTGCCCAAAATCCCACCTACCCCATGTTGTGAGTGCTCAGTAGAAGTTTTGCCTACCCTGTATCTCAAGCACGATCCTTCTTCCAAGGACTGACGTGGTAGTTTTGTGATTGACAGTTTTTTGTTTAACTTTTTTATTTTTATTTTTATTTTTATTTATTTATTTTTTTTTTAACTATCAATAGAAATTTGTCAAGTGTGTGTATGTAAAAAAATCTTGTGATTGACCCTATTTTTCTAGCAAAACTCCCTAACAGGATGCACAATTTTCAATAGAAAAGTTGTAAATTGGTTCTTAGTTTTAAGAGTCCGTTTGATTATAAAGATAAAATTGAATTGAAAACGAATTTTAGGGAATTAAATTGTCTAAAATATATTTTTCTAGAAATTGTAAATTATTGTGTTTGATTGGTATAATTTTTCACGTGGAAAATGTTGAAATAAAAAGTGTTTTTTAGTATTCGTTTGACTTTATTTTATATAAAAAAATGTTAATTAAAGGGATATAATTTACTGGTATTGGTGATAAAATTTGTTTCCATTGCAAAATAAATAAATAAATAAATAAATAATTTCAAGAAAATCATCTATCTCTTGGTGTTCGTTTGACTTTGTTTTACATAAAAATTGTCAATTAAAATAAGATATTTTTTTACAATAATTCTTAGAATTTGTTAACTTTACCAACAAAATATATATATGCTACAGTAATCGGGAAGATATAGGTGGGAATTTGTTTTCCCTAAAAACCAAGAAAATTCCAAAGTTCAAGAGAAGTAAGAACTTGAATTCCATGGAAAAAATATACCCATCAAACACCTTAAAGTTGGAAAATGTTGATGAAATTTCATTTTCCATGGAAAATTTATCCCCATCAAACATTGATTCTTATATTACCTATTTTACTGAACATGAATTCTAATTTTCATTTTTCTCCTAGGTATAGAATTTAGTTTTCTACAAAGTGAGTGTTAAAAAGTAATTTCTAACCATTCCTAGAGCATATTTGCTTATGTTCACGAAGAATTAAAAGTTATTTTTAAATAACTTTTTATAAACAAATTTATATAATTCGCTAGAATTCTTACATTACTATTCAATTAGTAACTTTGTTTTAACTTAAATCAAGCCGTGAACATGGATACACGACTCTCTTAAGGCATGTTCGATAAATTAAAAAGATGGGGCCAAATATACAAAATTTGGGAATTATTGTATGTCTGATCTAATCAAATGTACCAAACAAGGTCAAAGGAATTAGAACCCCCCCCCCCCCCCCCCCCCCCCTCTCCCTTCCCTATTGGTCTGAATTAAGAATAGTGTATCAAATTGTCATTGTTGATAGATCAATAATCTTGGAATATTTACCTAAAATTTGTAGGGTTTTCAGGCCATACTTTCATCTTCCTCTTGTTCTCAGGCTTCACATTCAGATACAATCTATCATTCCAATCAAGTGTTTGGTTCTCAGAGTATGCGGTGTCGTTTCCATAGCCATCAAAATCATCAACATCTCTTGCATATTTCTTCTTCTCTTCAATCGGAAGTTTGAAAAATTTCCTGGTGACATCATGTACTTCATCAATAAATGAAGTAACTATCCCATGATTTATTGCCTGAAAAACCAAAATTTTGTGTTACGAATTTCAATCAAACATTTGAAAATTAATATCCCGTGCCCAAATCATATAAAAAAGAGTAATGGTATCCATTTAATAGTCGTGTTCGAAGGCCGTTTAGGTAGTAGGTAAGTAGTCTGCGGACTCCATTGCCACCTCGACTGTTTGGGCATGAATCCAATTTAGTCGATGTTCAGATTTTGTGTTACCCACACGAATATGGCCGAGTGATCTAATTGTTACAAAATTTAGTTTACGAAAGTTTACTAACCTGAAAGTAGCCACATGAGCTACAACCAAGTCTTAGTTTTTTGAGTTCTTCTTCAGCTTCAGGTGTTGAAGAATTCAGAAGACTAAGATCAACAACTGGAATATCAAGATATGGAAGCTCAGAGGCGGAGCCTCCAAGGCCTTCTTTGCGGATATATTTCTCCGGTGGCGCACTGGTGCTTATGGCCAGTTCTTCGACTGCTTTGTTAAGTGAAGGGGCGGTAGTGGCGGAAGCGACGGCAGCCATTTCCTTTCTTTTTTAATGGTGAAAAATGGGTGAGTAATTACAGACAACGAGAGGGCATTAAATAGGTAAAATGACATAAAAATGTACCTAATAATGTTGTCACGGAGTGAAATCAAGAGGTTTTATTATTTTTTATTCATGAAAAATTACGAACTTCAAACTTTTAAATATTTTAATTCAATGAAATGATGGATTTGTCATCATATTATGAGAAAGTTAATTGTTTTCATCAATCAGACATCACTGGGTCATCCAGTAATGCATTAAATTGATGGCGTAACGAAAGCGTACTATCTGTAAAAAAATTATTGACGTAAATTATGTCATGCCTAGATAAAGTATGAATTTAAAATAACTTTTAAAGGATGAAAATTAAGAAATGAGTTAATTCAATGGAATCAACAATTTTATCCATAATTAAAGACTCGTAATTTTTATACCCTTGAGTTTCTTTTCATCTTTAAAGTCCAAACATCAATTTAAATAATTATTACTATAAATATATTAATTAATTAGTTTCCAAAAGGTTTTATTTTTCACGATAGAGCCATCGACAGGCAACCACTATTAATCCAATTTTTAATTGAAATTTGTTATAAGATTTAAGCTAATGCTTAGTGAGATAAAGTCAAAGTTGATGGCTAATTTATATTCAAATTGTAATTAACAAAAAATCAATGGAAGGATCAGAAAGTTAGATATAAAAAATCTGAATTATTTTTCGTCACTTCGTGATTTCATAAGAATCTTTGGCCTACCATATAATTCATCTATAAAGTAAACCAATAATAATTTGCAAAATGTTGTGAGGGTCCAATTTACGATCACACTTGGGGAGAAAAGGTCAAGTTTGAGGTAGGTTTCAGTTTTATTTTATGATATAAGTTTTTCTAATTTAAAAGTGGGGCACGAGGTTTCATTTTATTATTATTGATATAAGGAATGAGGCTCTAAATTTGTTTACGTAGACTATGAAAGGTGATGAAGATTAAAAAATAATAATAAAATTTTTTTTTAAAAAATCAATTTTAGAATTTTAGATAAATAATTTTGTGAATTCAGTTAAGTAGTAGAAAACATCCCGTATATTGTTTAAATTAAGAAAAATAAAAAGCGTGTTCATAGATTGTTTATATATTTTATCCGAGTTGAATCAAGAGCTACATAACCTATGAAAGTTATAGTTCAAAGGATAACATTTTTCTTACTTGTGTTTTTCTCATATGAAATGTTAAACTTATTTTTTATATTTTGTTTAAAAATTAAAACGACAATAGTTTTTTTGTTTTCTTTGTGTCTCTTGATTTAGGAAAATTTCTTTAATTTTTATTTTTTTACAATAGTGACGTTTATAATATGATAAACTTATTATTAAGTGACTGTTTCGTGAGGATTAAAATTATATTTTTAGTAGATTGTAATATAAAACTTTTAAATGTGTGGTTGAAAAGTTGTGGGATACATAAAAGATATGGTTAATACCGATTATTTAATTTTCACTTGAATTAAAATCAGATTTTAATCAAAACCAAACAGGCTCTAAAACTAGGGCACTCTTACTTTAATACCAAAAAACTTACTGCTCAAATTGCATTTATTTATTTCTTTTTTCTACATTTTTTAACTCAAAATAAGAAATCATTTCCCCCCCATTTCTAAGTTAAGTTCGACAGAAATATTATAAAGATGCAATCAGTTTGATCAAGATGAGAAAAAAGAACTAATTTCATTTTAAGCTAAAAAAATATTGTAATTTAAATAAAAATAAGATAGAAGATCATCATGTTACTATATTCCTAAAAACTTCTTATTGTATTATAAAGAAGTTTTTGTTTCTAGAAGCCGTTTAATCTTCGTGCTTGATTTTTTCACTTCACATTTTTAGTCAAATTGATCGATCAAATCCGAATCATATCATTTGAAATTTATATACGTATGTATTTTATTCTCTTTGCCATCTAACTATCTCTCCCTTTACTTTCTCAATTTGATACATATGTTAGAAAGTAATGTTTGCCCAAAGCGGAATGAGAAGAACAAAGAATAAAACTAGGAATAAAATATGAAGATGAAGGTCCGAACACATAATCGTTGTCTTCAAACTATATTTGTTCCTTCTCGAGTTAATTTTAGTGTTTAAAGGGATTATCGACAAATAGTTTGCACGATTAATCAAGTCTTAAAAAGAATAAAATACTTGAGCACTTAATATAATTCCTCTAAAACTTGTGAATGCAAAGTGAGGTTTGTAAATGAAAAGAAAATGGAATTTCAACGCTTTGGAATGAAGAGAAATGATCTCAAATGTGGCTATATGATAAAAATCACTAGATATTCAAACAAAACAGTCACTAACAGCTAACAAAATCTTCTATGCAGTCGCATTGAACAAATCTATGCGACCGCGTAGTTCATTACACGGTAGGGCCTACATGCCTATGTGACCACAGCCTATTTTGGCCTATGCGACCTGGCCTCCAAAATCGATATTTCATTCCACACACGTCTTATTGATTTTGCATAACATACAACAATCTCCAACTTGTTTAACATTCAATAAGATCTCATATTCAAAATATGCAATGTTCATTCTTAAGGATTATATATCTTTTGATTTGAATATAACCATAATGTAATTCAAATAAAGTAAAGTCATAATTAAAGGTAGCATTGAACTTTGAACCAATTATTTCAGGCAACAATACTAGTAAGAACACAAACAAGTATCACAGGTTCTCAAGTTCTTCAATCTTGCTTAGAGCTAATATAGCCTTGCGCTTATCATTTTCAACAAATTTTTAAAAGATAAACTCTAACTCTCTATTGAGATGGCACCAACTCGAAGTTCATCTAGGTGAAGTTCTACCAGTATTTTTATAACTTTTAGAGATACTTGTATTTAGTACTGAACTTCATTAAGAGCTTAAAACTCAACCCTCGTTTCAGTAACATCCAGCATTACATAATTAGGATAGAGTTATCGCAAATTTATAATGCTGAAACTTTCCACATATCAAATGATTTGTTATTACCTTTTGAACCAGTTTATCACTTGTTAACTATTAACGGGTAGATTGCTATTATTGGTGGACCTTTTATTTTAAAAGTTTCAACACCATCTTACTTGAAGTATTTATTCTCTATTTAAAAGATTAGTTAAAGGATCCGCTAAGTTTTCTATTAACTTAACAAAATTTATGAAAGTTTTTCCATCTATATTATTAATTTCCTTATGTAGTCATGTCTAAAACTCATATGTCTTGACTTTCCATTGTATACTTCGTTAAATGGTTTTGCTAATGTGGCTAGACTATCATGCATGATAGGTATTGAAGATGTGTCTTCCATCCCAAAAGTATCTCATAAAGTAGATCCTTAAGCACTCAGCCCCTTTCCCGATTTTCGATAATGCTACAAATTCAGATTCCATAGTCAAGTGTGTTATACACGTCTGTTTCTTTGATTTCCAAGAAATCGAACATCCTATAGGAGTAAAAACTCAACTTGAAGTAGATCTACTTTCGCCCATGTTAGATATCTGATTAGTATCGGTAAATCCCTTAAACAGACCAAGAATTTAGTATAACATAATTTCTAGTTTTCTTCAAATATCCAAGAACTTTTCCGATGACCTTTTAATGATCATTGCTCGAATTACTAGTAAACCTACTAAGTTTACTAATTGCAGATACTATGTCTAATCTTGTGCATTGAATTGTATAAATTAGACTCCTTATAACACTTGTATATTCCAATTGAGCAATTTCACTTCCAACATTCTTCATAAGTTTTGAATTTGGATCAAAAGAGATACTAAATTTTTTTATGTTCAAATATTTAAACTTGTCTATCACATTCTCAATGTAAAGTGATTGACTCAAATTATAACCCCTACTAGTTTTAGTAACTTTGATACCCAAAATGGTATCCACTTGTCTAATATCCTTTATTTTGAGTATAGAAGATAGAAACATCTGCATTTCTTCTATCTCATTCATGTGATTACTCATAATCAACATGTCATTAATGTATAGGCAAAAAAATATCGAATTTTTCTATTTTGTACACGCCCCTTACAAGAGGGAGGGGCCCATGCCTAATAAAAAAAGTGTGGGCTCCCTTCTTGTGAGGGGCGTGTACACTGGCGGGTCAAAGTTGGTGTACGTGTAGCAAAACTCATAAATATTACATAATAATCACATAATTTAGAATACAAACTTTTATCTACACTATTATGCTTGAAACCAAATGAAATGATGGCTAAATCAAAAAGTTCATGCCATATTTTAGTTGCTTGTTTCAAACCGAATAATGATTTCACTAACTTGCACACCTTATGTTCATTTTCAGGTGGAGGAAATCCTTTAAATTGTTCCACATAAACATCTTCATCGAGATCCCCACTTAAGATTGTCGTCTTTACATCCATTTGATGAACATGCAAGTCATATATTGAAGTCAATGCGAATAATATCTTAATTGATGTTATTCTTGCTGCTAGTACATAAGTGTTAAAATAGTCCATTCCTTCATTTTGTCAATAACCTTTAGCTACTAGTCTACTCTTAAAGATATTCAGAGAACCATCAACATTACGCTTTATTATAAACACTCATTTATATCCAATAGGTTCGGATCCAGGTGGTAAATCAACAAGTACCCATGTTTTGGTTGACATATTTGAATCCATTTTATTTTTAATTGCATCTTTCAAAAAATGGCATCATGAAAAGCCATAGCCTCCCTATAAGTTTTAGGATCGATTTCCACTAGCAGAACAAAAGCTATTATTCTTACAACATTTTTCTCACTTCCTGTTACTAAGTAAAAGGAAATACGTTGAGAGTCAATTTCATTCGATCCTAAAAACTTCTCAATTTGAGTTCTTTTGCTTCTTCGAGATTCAATTAACACATTTAAAAGATGTTTCATCTTATGTTCCACTAGAATTTGGGATTTCCTTTTGAGTTTCCCTTAACTCATTATCCAAACATATTGAATTCTCAAAGAATTCTATGTCACTGGGTTCAAAATCACATTTGTCTCCAATTTTAACAATCTATATGATTTGCTATTGTGTATCCAACAAAAGTACATTTAATGCCTTTTC